>NC_134829.1:55587086-55702775 GCF_004210375.1 Tachypleus tridentatus | reverse complement strand
TGTTGAGGAGTAAATCATCAACTAAAACAACAGTATCACACCTTCAAGTGTTGAGAGTAAATCATCAACTAAAACAACAGTATTACACCTTCAAGTGTTGAGGAGTAAATCATCAACTAAAACAACAGTATTACACCTTCAAGTGTTGAGGAGTAAATCATCAACTAAAACAACAGTATCACACCTTCAAGTGTTGAGGAGTAAATCATCAACTAAAACAACAGTATCACACCTTCAAGTGTTGAGGAGTAAATCATCAACTAAAACAACAGTATCACACCTTCAAGTGTTGAGGAGTAAATCATCAACTAAAACAACAGTATCACACCTTCAAGTGTTGAGGAGTAAATCATCAACTAAAACAACAGTATCACACCTTCAAGTGTTGAGGAGTAAATCATCAACTAAAACAACAGTATCACACCTTCAAGTGTTGAGGAGTAAATCATCAACTAAAACAACAGTATTACACCTTCAAGTGTTGAGGAGTAAATCATCAACTAAAACAACAGTATCACACCTTCAAGTGTTGAGGAGTAAATCATCAACTAAAACAACAGTATCACACCTTCAAGTGTTGAGGAGTAAATCATCAACTAAAACAACAGTATCACACCTTCAAGTGTTGAGGAGTAAATCATCAACTAAAACAACAGTATCACACCTTCAAGTGTTGAGGAGTAAATCATCAACTAAAACAACAGTATCACACCTTCAAGTGTTGAGGAGTAAATCATCAACTAAAACAACAGTATCACACCTTCAAGTGTTGAGGAGTAAATCATCAACTAAAACAACAGTATCACACCTTCAAGTGTTGAGGAGTAAATCATCAACTAAAACAACAGTATCACACCTTCAAGTGTTGAGGAGTAAATCATCAACTAAAACAACAGTATTACACCTTCAAGTGTTGAGGAGTAAATCATCAACTAAAACAACAGTATCACACCTTCAAGTGTTGAGGAGTAAATCATCAACTAAAACAACAGTATCACACCTTCAAGTGTTGAGGAGTAAATCATCAACTAAAACAACAGTATCACACCTTCAAGTGTTGAGGAGTAAATCATCAACTAAAACAACAGTATCACACCTTGATGTGTTGAGGAGTAAATCATCAACTAAAACAACAGTATCACACCTTCAAGTGTTGAGGAGTAAATCATCAACTAAAACAACAGTATCACACCTTGAAGTGTTGAGGAGTAAATCATCAACTAAAACAACAGTATCACACCTTCAAGTGTTGAGGAGTAAATCATCAACTAAAACAACAGTATCACACCTTCAAGTGTTGAGGAGTAAATCATCAACTAAAACAACAGTATCACACCTTCAAGTGTTGAGGAGTAAATCATCAACTAAAACAACAGTATCACACCTTCAAGTGTTGAGGAGTAAATAAATCATCAACAGTATCACACCTTCAAGTGTTGAGGAGTAAATCATCAACTAAAACAACAGTATTGAGGAGTAAATCATCAACTAAAACAACAGTATCACACCCTCAAGTGTTGAGGAGTAAATCATCAACTAAAACAACAGTATCACACCTTCAAGTGTTGAGGAGTAAATCATCAACTAAAACAACAGTATCACACCTTCAAGTGTTGAGGAGTAAATCATCAACTAAAACAACAGTATCACACCTTCAAGTGTTGAGGAGTAAATCATCAACTAAAACAACAGTATCACACCTTCAAGTGTTGAGGAGTAAATCATCAACTAAAACAACAGTATTACACCTTCAAGTGTTGAGGAGTAAATCATCAACTAAAACAACAGTATCACACCTTCAAGTGTTGAGGAGTAAATCATCAACTAAAACAACAGTATCACACCTTCAAGTGTTGAGGAGTAAATCATCAACTAAAACAACAGTATCACACCTTCAAGTGTGTGAGGGAGTAAATCATCAACTAAAACAACAGTATCACACCTTCAAGTGTTGAGGAGTAAATCATCAACTAAAACAACAGTATCACACCTTCAAGTGTTGAGGAGTAAATCATCAACTAAAACAACAGTATCACACCTTCAAGTGTTGAGGAGTAAATCATCAACTAAAACAACAGTATCACACCTTCAAGTGTTGAGGAGTAAATCATCAACTAAAACAACAGTATCACACCTTCAAGTGTTGAGGAGTAAATCATCAACTAAAACAACAGTATCACACCTTCAAGTGTTGAGGAGTAAATCATCAACTAAAACAACAGTATCACACCTTCAAGTGTTGAGGAGTAAATCATCAACTAAAACAACAGTATCACACCTTCAAGTGTTGAGGAGTAAATCATCAACTAAAACAACAGTATTTCACACCTTCAAGTGTTGAGGAGTAAATCATCAACTAAAACAACAGTATCACACCTTCAAGTGTTGAGGAGTAAATCATCAACTAAAACAACAGTATCACACCTTCAAGTGTTGAGGAGTAAATCATCAACTAAAACAACAGTATCACACCTTCAAGTGTTGAGGAGTAAATCATCAACTAAAACAACAGTATCACACCTTCAAGTGTTGAGGAGTAAATCATCAACTAAAACAACAGTATTACACCTTCAAGTGTTGAGGAATAAATCATCAACTAAAACAACAGTATTACACACTTCAAGTGTTGAGGAGTAAATCATCAACTAAAACAACAGTATCACACCTTCAAGTGTTGAGGAGTAAATCATCAACTAAAACAACAGTATCACACCTTCAAGTGTTGAGGAGTAAATCATCAACTAAAACAACAGTATCACACCTTCAAGTGTTGAGGAGTAAATCATCAACTAAAACAACAGTATCACACCTTCAAGTGTTGAGGAGTAAATCATCAACTAAAACAACAGTATCACACCTTCAAGTGTTGAGGAGTAAATCATCAACTAAAACAACAGTATCACACCTTCAAGTGTTGAGGAGTAAATCATCAACTAAAACAACAGTATCACACCTTCAAGTGTTGAGGAGTAAATCATCAACTAAAACAACAGTATCACACCTTCAAGTGTTGAGGAGTAAATCATCAACTAAAACAACAGTATCACACCTTCAAGTGTTGAGGAGTAAATCATCAACTAAAACAACAGTATCACACCTTCAAGTGTTGAGGAGTAAATCATCAACTAAAACAACAGTATCACACCTTCAAGTGTTGAGGAGTAAATCATCAACTAAAACAACAGTATCACACCTTCAAGTGTTGAGGAGTAAATCATCAACTAAAACAACAGTATCACACCTTCAAGTGTTGAGGAGTAAATCATCAACTAAAACAACAGTATCACACCTTCAAGTGTTGAGGAGTAAATCATCAACTAAAACAACAGTAT
Source organism: Tachypleus tridentatus (assembly GCF_004210375.1). Taxonomy (NCBI): domain Eukaryota; kingdom Metazoa; phylum Arthropoda; class Merostomata; order Xiphosura; family Limulidae; genus Tachypleus; species Tachypleus tridentatus. The sequence continues at coordinate 55,699,443 of NC_134829.1, read as the reverse complement.
CACACCTTCAAGTGTTGAGGAGTAAATCATCAACTAAAACAACAGTATTACACACCTTCAAGTGTTGAGGAGTAAATCATCAACTAAAACAACAGTATCACACCTTCAAGTGTTGAGGAGTAAATCATCAACTAAAACAACAGTATCACACCTTCAAGTGTTGAGGAGTAAATCATCAACTAAAACAACAGTATCACACCTTCAAGTGTTGAGGAGTAAATCATCAACTAAAACAACAGTATCACACCTTCAAGTGTTGAGGAGTAAATCATCAACTAAAACAACAGTATCACACCTTCAAGTGTTGAGGAGTAAATCATCAACTAAAACAACAGTATTACACCTTCAAGTGTTGAGGAGTAAATCATCAACTAAAACAACAGTATCACACCTTCAAGTGTTGAGGAGTAAATCATCAACTAAAACAACAGTATCACACCTTCAAGTGTTGAGGAGTAAATCATCAACTAAAACAACAGTATCACACCTTCAAGTGTTGAGGAGTAAATCATCAACTAAAACAACAGTATCACACCTTCAAGTGTTGAGGAGTAAATCATCAACTAAAACAACAGTATAAATCACACCTTCAAGTGTTGAGGAGTAAATCATCAACTAAAACAACAGTATCACACCTTCAAGTGTTGAGGAGTAAATCATCAACTAAAACAACAGTATCACACCTTCAAGTGTTGAGGAGTAAATCATCAACTAAAACAACAGTATCACACCTTCAAGTGTTGAGGAGTAAATCATCAACTAAAACAACAGTATCACACCTTCAAGTGTTGAGGAGTAAATCATCAACTAAAACAACAGTATCACACCTTCAAGTGTTGAGGAGTAAATCATCAACTAAAACAACAGTATCACACCTTCAAGTGTTGAGGAGTAAATCATCAACTAAAACAACAGTATCACACCTTCAAGTGTTGAGGAGTAAATCATCAACTAAAACAACAGTATCACACCTTCAAGTGTTGAGGAGTAAATCATCAACTAAAACAACAGTATCACACCTTCAAGTGTTGAGGAGTAAATCATCAACTAAAACAACAGTATCACACCTTCAAGTGTTGAGGAGTAAATCATCAACTAAAACAACAGTATCACACCTTCAAGTGTTGAGGAGTAAATCATCAACTAAAACAACAGTATCACACCTTCAAGTGTTGAGGAGTAAATCATCAACTAAAACAACAGTATCACACCTTCAAGTGTTGAGGAGTAAATCATCAACTAAAACAACAGTATCACACCTTCAAGTGTTGAGGAGTAAATCATCAACTAAAACAACAGTATCACACCTTCAAGTGTTGAGGAGTAAATCATCAACTAAAACAACAGTATCACACCTTCAAGTGTTGAGGAGTAAATCATCAACTAAAACAACAGTATCACACCTTCAAGTGTTGAGGAGTAAATCATCAACTAAAAACAGTATTACAACAGTATCACACCTTCAAGTGTTGAGGAGTAAATCATCAACTAAAACAACAGTATCACACCTTCAAGTGTTGAGGAGTAAATCATCAACTAAAACAACAGTATCACACCTTCAAGTGTTGAGGAGTAAATCATCAACTAAAACAACAGTATCACACCTTCAAGTGTTGAGGAGTAAATCATCAACTAAAACAACAGTATCACACCTTCAAGTGTTGAGGAGTAAATCATCAACTAAAACAACAGTATCACACCTTCAAGTGTTGAGGAGTAAATCATCAACTAAAACAACAGTATCACACCTTCAAGTGTTGAGGAGTAAATCATCAACTAAAACAACAGTATCACACCTTCAAGTGTTGAGGTAGTAAATCATCAACTAAAACAACAGTATCACACCTTCAAGTGTTGAGGAGTAAATCATCAACTAAAACAACAGTATCACACCTTCAAGTGTTGAGGAGTAAATCATCAACTAAAACAACAGTATCACACCTTCAAGTGTTGAGGAGTAAATCATCAACTAAAACAACAGTATCACACCTTCAAGTGTTGAGGAGTAAATCATCAACTAAAACAACAGTATCACACCTTCAAGTGTTGAGGAGTAAATCATCAACTAAAACAACAGTATCACACCTTCAAGTGTTGAGGAGTAAATCATCAACTAAAACAACAGTATCACACCTTCAAGTGTTGAGGAGTAAATCATCAACTAAAACAACAGTATCACACCTTCAAGTGTTGAGGAGTAAATCATCAACTAAAACAACAGTATCACACCTTCAAGTGTTGAGGAGTAAATCATCAACTAAAACAACAGTATCACACCTTCAAGTGTTGAGGAGTAAATCATCAACTAAAACAACAGTATCACACCTTCAAGTGTTGAGGAGTAAATCATCAACTAAAACAACAGTATCACACCTTCAAGTGTTGAGGAGTAAATCATCAACTAAAACAACAGTATCACACCTTCAAGTGTTGAGGAGTAAATCATCAACTAAAACAACAGTATCACACCTTCAAGTGTTGAGGAGTAAATCATCAACTAAAACAACAGTATTGAGGAGTACCTTCAAGTGTTGAGGTTGAGTAAATCATCAACTAAAACAACAGTATCACACCTTCAAGTGTTGAGGAGTAAATCATCAACTAACAAACAACAGGAGTAAATCATCAACTAAAACAACAGTATCACCTTCAAGTGTTGAGGAGTAAATCATCAACTAAAACAACAGTATCACACCTTCAAGTGTTGAGGAGTAAATCATCAACTAAAACAACAGTATCACACCTTCAAGTGTTGAGGAGTAAATCATCAACTAAAACAACAGTATCACACCTTCAAGTGTTGAGGAGTAAATCATCAACTAAAACAACAGTATCACACCTTCAAGTGTTGAGGAGTAAATCATCAACTAAAACAACAGTATCACACCTTCAAGTGTTGAGGAGTAAATCATCAACTAAAACAACAGTATCACACCTTCAAGTGTTGAGGAGTAAATCATCAACTAAAACAACAGTATCACACCTTCAAGTGTTGAGGAGTAAATCATCAACTAAAACAACAGTATCACACCTTCAAGTGTTGAGGAGTAAATCATCAACTAAAACAACAGTATCACACCTTCAAGTGTTGAGGAGGAGTAAATCATCAACTAAAACAACAGTATCACACCTTCAAGTGTTGAGGAGTAAATCATCAACTAAAACAACAGTATCACACCTTCAAGTGTTGAGGAGTAAATCATCAACTAAAACAACAGTATCACACCTTCAAGTTGTTCATCAGTAAATTGTAGTGTTGAGGAGTAAATCATCAACTAAAACAACAGTATCACACCTTCAAGTGTTGAGGAGTAAATCATCAACTAAAACAACAGTATCACACCTTCAAGTGTTGAGGAGTAAATCATCAACTAAAACAACAGTATCACACCTTCAAGTGTTGAGGTGTTGAGTAAATCATCAACTAAAACAACAGTATCACACCTTCAAGTGTTGAGGAGTAAATCATCAACTAAAAAACAACAGTATCACACCTTCAAGTGTTGAGGAGTAAATCATCAACTAAAACAACAGTATCACACCTTCAAGTGTTGAGGAGTAAATCATCAACTAAAACAACAGTATCACACCTTCAAGTGTTGAGGAGTAAATCATCAACTAAAACAACAGTATCACACCTTCAAGTGTTGAGGAGTAAATCATCAACTAAAACAACAGTATCACACCTTCAAGTGTTGAGGAGTAAATCATCAACTAAAACAACAGTATTACACCTTCAAGTGTTGAGGAGTAAATCATCAACTAAAACAACAGTATCACACCTTCAAGTGTTGAGGAGTAAATCATCAACTAAAACAACAGTATCACACCTTGAAGTGTTGAGGAGTAAATCATCAACTAAACAACAGTATTACACATTCAAGTGTTGAGGACTAAATCATCAACTAAAACAACAGAGTAAATCATCAACTAAAACAACAGTATCACACCTTCAAGTGTTGAGGAGTAAATCATCAACTAAAACAACAGTATCACACCTTCAAGTGTTGAGGAGTAAATCATCAACTAAAACAACAGTATCACACCTTCAAGTGTTGAGGAGTAAATCATCAACTAAAACAACAGTATCACACCTTCAAGTGTTGAGGAGTAAATCATCAACTAAAACAACAGTATCACACCTTCAAGTGTTGAGGAAATCATCAACTAAAACAACAGTATCACACCTTCATGTTGAGGAGTAAATCATCAACTAAAACAACAGTATCACACCTTCAAGTGTTGAGGAGTAAATCATCAACTAAAACAACAGTATCACACCTTCAAGTGTTGAGGAGTAAATCATCAACTAAAACAACAGTATCACACCTTCAAGTGTTGAGGAGTAAATCATCAACTAAAACAACAGTATCACACCTTCAAGTGTTGAGGAGTAAATCATCAACTAAAACAACAGTATCACACCTTCAAGTGTTGAGGAGTAAATCATCAACTAAAACAACAGTATCACACCTTCAAGTGTTGAGGAGTAAATCATCAACTAAAACAACAGTATCACACCTTCAAGTGTTGAGGAGTAAATCATCAACTAAAACAACAGTATCACACCTTCAAGTGTTGAGGAGTAAATCATCAACTAAAAACACACAGTTCACACCTTCAAGTGTTGAGGAGTAAATCATCAACTAAAACAACAGTATCACACCTTCAAGTGTTGAGGAGTAAATCATCAACTAAAACAACAGTATCACACCTTCAAGTGTTGAGGAGTAAATCATCAACTAAAACAACAGTATCACACCTTCAAGTGTTGAGGAGTAAATCATCAACTAAAACAACAGTATCACACCTTCAAGTGTTGAGGAGTAAATCATCAACTAAAACAACAGTATCACACCTTCAAGTGTTGAGGAGTAAATCATCAACTAAAACAACAGTATCACACCTTCAAGTGTTGAGGAGTAAATCATCAACTAAAACAACAGTATCACACCTTCAAGTGTTGAGGAGTAAATCATCAACTAAAACAACAGTATCACACCTTCAAGTGTTGAGGAGTAAATCATCAACTAAAACAACAGTATCACACCTTCAAGTGTTGAGGAGTAAATCATCAACTAAAACAACAGTATAAATCACACCTTCAAGTGTTGAGGAGTAAATCATCAACTAAAACAACAGTATCACACCTTCAAGTGTTGAGGAGTAAATCATCAACAGTAAACACCTTCAAGTGTTGAGGAGTAAATCAGTATCACACCTTCAAGTGTTGAGGAGTAAATCATCAACTAAAACAACAGTATCACACCTTCAAGTGTTGAGGAGTAAATCATCAACTAAAACAACAGTATCACACCTTCAAGTGTTGAGGAGTAAATCATCAACTAAAACAACAGTATCACACCTTCAAGTGTTGAGGAGTAAATCATCAACTAAAACAACAGTATTACACCTTCAAGTGTTGAGGAGTAAATCATCAACTAAAACAACAGTATCACACCTTCAAGTGTTGAGGAGTAAATCATCAACTAAAACAACAGTATCACACCTTCAAGTGTTGAGGAGTAAATCATCAACTAAAACAACAGTATCACACCTTCAAGTGTTGAGGAGTAAATCATCAACTAAAACAACAGTATCACACCTTCAAGTGTTGAGGAGTAAATCATCAACTAAAACAACAGTATCACACCTTCAAGTGTTGAGGAGTAAATCATCAACTAAAACAACAGTATCACACCTTCAAGTGTTGAGGAGTAAATCATCAACTAAAACAACAGTATCACACCTTCAAGTGTTGAGGAGTAAATCATCAACTAAAACAACAGTATCACACCTTCAAGTGTTGAGGAGTAAATCATCAACTAAAACAACAGTATCACACCTTCAAGTGTTGAGGAGTAAATCATCAACTAAAACAACAGTATCACACAACTTATCACACCTTCAAGTGTTGAGGAGTAAATCATCAACTAAAACAACAGTATCACACCTTCAAGTGTTGAGGAGTAAATCATCAACTAAATCACAACAGTATCACACCTTCAAGTGTTGAGGAGTAAATCATCAACTAAAACAACAGTATCACACCTTCAAGTGTTGAGGAGTAAATCATCAACTAAAACAACAGTATCACACCTTCAAGTGTTGAGGAGTAAATCATCAACTAAAACAACAGTATCACACCTTCAAGTGTTGAGGAGTAAATCATCAACTAAAACAACAGTATCACACCTTCAAGTGTTGAGGAGTAAATCATCAACTAAAACAACAGTATCACACCTTCAAGTGTTGAGGAGTAAATCATCAACTAAAACAACAGTATTGAAGTGTTGAGGAGTAAATCATCAACTAAAACAACAGTATTCACACCTTCAAGTGTTGAGGAGTAAATCATCAACTAAAACAACAGTATCACACCTTCAAGTGTTGAGGAGTAAATCATCAACTAAAACAACAGTATCACACCTTCAAGTGTTGAGGAGTAAATCATCAACTAAAACAACAGTATCACACCTTCAAGTGTTGAGGAAATAAATCATCAACATAAAAAACAACAGTATCACACCTTCAAGTGTTGAGGAGTAAATCATCAACTAAAACAACAGTATCACACCTTCAAGTGTTGAGGAGTAAATCATCAACTAAAACAACAGTATCACACCTTCAAGTGTTGAGGAGTAAATCATCAACTAAAACAACAGTATCACACCTTCAAGTGTTGAGGAGTAAATCATCAACTAAAACAACAGTATCACACCTTCAAGTGTTGAGGAGTAAATCATCAACTAAAACAACAGTATCACACCTTCAAGTGTTGAGGAGTAAATCATCAACTAAAACAACAGTATCACACCTTCAAGTGTTGAGGTTGAGGAGTAAATCATCAACTAAAACAACAGTATCACACCTTCAAGTGTTGAGGAGTAAATCATCAACTAAAAAACAACAGTATCACACCTTCAAGTGTTGAGGAGTAAATCATCAACTAAAACAACAGTATCACACCTTCAAGTGTTGAGGAGTAAATCATCAACTAAAACAACAGTATCACACCTTCAAGTGTTGAGGAGTAAATCATCAACTAAAACAACAGTATCACACCTTCAAGTGTTGAGGAGTAAATCATCAACTAAAACAACAGTATCACACCTTCAAGTGTTGAGGAGTAAATCATCAACTAAAACAACAGTATCACACCTTCAAGTGTTGAGGAGTAAATCATCAACTAAAACAACAGTATCACACCTTCAAGTGTTGAGGAGTAAATCATCAACTAAAACAACAGTATCACACCTTCAAGTGTTGAGGTAGTAAATCATCAACTAAAACAACAGTATCACACCTTCAAGTGTTGAGGAGTAAATCATCAACTAAAACAACAGTATCACACCTTCACATCAACTAAAACAACAGTATCACACCTTCAAGTGTTGAGGAGTAAATCATCAACTAAAACAACAGTATCACACCTTCAAGTGTTGAGGAGTAAATCATCAACTAAAACAACAGTATCACACCTTCAAGTGTTGAGGAGTAAATCATCAACTAAAACAACAGTATCACACCTTCAAGTGTTGAGGAGTAAATCATCAACTAAAACAACAGTATCACACCTTCAAGTGTTGAGGAGTAAATCATCAACTAAAACAACAGTATTACACCTTCAAGTGTTGAGGAGTAAATCACACCTTCAAGTGTTGAGGAGTAAATCATCAACTAAAACAACAGTATCACACCTTCAAGTGTTGAGGAGTAAATCATCAACTAAAACAACAGTATCACACCTTCAAGTGTTGAGGAGTAAATCATCAACTAAAACAACAGTATCACACCTTCAAGTGTTGAGGAGTAAATCATCAACTAAAACAACAGTATCACACCTTCAAGTGTTGAGTGTTGAGGAGTAAATCATCAACTAAAACAACAGTATCACACCTTCAAGTGTTGAGGAGTAAATCATCAACTAAAACAACAGTATCACACCTTCAAGTGTTGAGGAGTAAATCATCAACTAAAACAACAGTATCACACCTTCAAGTGTTGAGGAGTAAATCATCAACTAAAACAACAGTATCACACCTTCAAGTGTTGAGGAGTAAATCATCAACTAAAACAACAGTATCACACCTTCAAGTGTTGAGGAGTAAATCATCAACTAAAACAACAGTATCACACCTTCAAGTGTTGAGGAGTAAATCATCAACTAAAACAACAGTATCACACCTTCAAGTGTTGAGGAGTAAATCATCAACTAAAACAACAGTATCACACCTTCAAGTGTTGAGGAGTAAATCATCAACTAAAACAACAGTATCACACCTTCAAGTGTTGAGGAGTAAATCATCAACTAAAACAACAGTATCACACCTTCAAGTGTTGAGGAGTAAATCATCAACTAAAACAACAGTATCACACCTTCAAGTGTTGAGGATCATAAATCATCAACTAAAACAACAGTATCACACCTTCAAGTGTTGAGGAGTAAATCATCAACTAAAACAACAGTATCACACCTTCAAGTGTTGAGGAGTAAATCATCAACTAAAACAACAGTATCACACCTTCAAGTGTTGAGGAGTAAATCATCAACTAAAACAACAGTATCACACCTTCAAGTGTTGAGGAGTAAATCATCAACTAAAACAACAGTATCACACCTTCAAGTGTTGAGGAGTAAATCATCAACTAAAACAACAGTATCACACCTTCAAGTGTTGAGGAGTAAATCATCAACTAAAACAACAGTATCACACCTTCAAGTGTTGAGGAGTAAATCATCAACTAAAACAACAGTATCACACCTTCAAGTGTTGAGGAGTAAATCATCAACTAAAACAACAGTATCACACCTTCAAGTGTTGAGGAGTAAATCATCAACTAAAACAACAGTATCACACCTTCAAGTGTTGAGGAGTAAATCATCAACTAAAACAACAGTATCACACCTTCAAGTGTTGAGGAGTAAATCATCAACTAAAACAACAGTATCACACCTTCAAGTGTTGAGGAGTAAATCATCAACTAAAACAACAGTATCACACCTTCAAGTGTTGAGGAGTAAATCATCAACTAAAACAACAGTATCACACCTTCAAGTGTTGAGGAGTAAATCATCAACTAAAACAACAGTATCACACCTTCAAGTGTTGAGGAGTAAATCATCAACTAAAACAACAGTATCACACCTTCAAGTGTTGAGGAGTAAATCATCAACTAAAACAACAGTATCACACCTTCAAGTGTTGAGGAGTAAATCATCAACTAAAACAACAGTATCACACCTTCAAGTGTTGAGGAGTAAATCATCAACTAAAACAACAGTATCACACCTTCAAGTGTTGAGGAGTAAATCATCAACTAAAACAACAGTATCACACCTTCAAGTGTTGAGGAGTAAATCATCAACTAAAACAACAGTATCACACCTTCAAGTGTTGAGGAGTAAATCATCAACTAAAACAACAGTATCACACCTTCAAGTGTTGAGGAGTAAATCATCAACTAAAACAACAGTATCACACCTTCAAGTGTTGAGGAGTAAATCATCAACTAAAACAACAGTATCACACCTTCAAGTGTTGAGGAGTAAATCATCAACTAAAACAACAGTATCACACCTTCAAGTGTTGAGGAGTAAATCATCAACTAAAACAACAGTATCACACCTTCAAGTGTTGAGGTAAATCATCAACTAAAACAACAGTAAATCATCAACAAAAACAACAGTATCACACCTTCAAGTGTTGAGGAGTAAATCATCAACTAAAACAACAGTATCACACCTTCAAGTGTTGAGGAGTAAATCATCAACTAAAACAACAGTATTACACCTTCAAGTGTTGAGGAGTAAATCATCAACTAAAACAACAGTATTACACCAACAGTTCAAGTGTTGAGGAGTAAATCATCAACTAAAACAACAGTATCACACCTTCAAGTGTTGAGGAGTAAATCATCAACTAAAACAACAGTATCACACCTTCAAGTGTTGAGGAGTAAATCATCAACTAAAACAACAGTATCACACCTTCAAGTGTTGAGGAGTAAATCATCAACTAAAACAACAGTATCACACCTTCAAGTGTTGAGGAGTAAATCATCAACTAAAACAACAGTATCACACCTTCAAGTGTTGAGGAGTAAATCATCAACTAAAACAACAGTATCACACCTTCAAGTGTTGAGGAGTAAATCATCAACTAAAACAACAGTATCACACCTTCAAGTGTTGAGGAGTAAATCATCAACTAAAACAACAGTATCACACCTTCAAGTGTTGAGGAGTAAATCATCAACTAAAACAACAGTATCACACCTTCAAGTGTTGAGGAGTAAATCATCAACTAAAACAACAGTATCACACCTTCAAGTGTTGAGGAGTAAATCATCAACTAAAACAACAGTATCACACCTTCAAGTGTTGAGGAGTAAATCATCAACTAAAACAACAGTATCACACCTTCAAGTGTTGAGGAGTAAATCATCAACTAAAACAACAGTATTGAGGAGTACACCTTCAAGTGTTGAGGAGTAAATCATCAACTAAAACAACAGTATCACACCTTCAAGTGTTGAGGAGTAAATCATCAACTAAAACAACAGTATCACACCTTCAAGTGTTGAGGAGTAAATCATCAACTAAAACAACAGTATCACACCTTCAAGTGTTGAGGAGTAAATCATCAACTAAAACAACAGTATCACACCTTCAAGTGTTGAGGTATCACACCTTCAAGTGTTGAGTAAATCATCAACTAAAACAACAGTATCACACCTTCAAGTGTTGAGGAGTAAATCATCAACTAAAACAACAGTATCACACCTTCAAGTGTTGAGGAGTAAATCATCAACTAAAACAACAGTATCACACCTTCACACCTGTGTTGAGGAGTAAATCATCAACTAAAACAACAGTATCACACCTTCAAGTGTTGAGGAGTAAATCATCAACTAAAACAACAGTATCACACCTTCAAGTGTTGAGGAGTAAATCATCAACTAAAACAACAGTATCACACCTTCAAGTGTTGAGGAGTAAATCATCAACTAAAACAACAGTATCACACCTTGAAGTGTTGAGGAGTAAATCATCAACTAAAACAACAGTATTCACATCAACTAAAACAACAGTTCACCTTCAGTGTTGAGGAGTAAATCATCAACTAAAACAACAGTATCACACCTTCAAGTGTTGAGGAGTAAATCATCAACTAAAACAACAGTATCACACCTTCAAGTGTTGAGGAGTAAATCATCAACTAAAACAACAGTATCACACCTTCAAGTGTTGAGGAGTAAATCATCAACTAAAACAACAGTGTTGAGTTGAGGAGTAAATCATCAACTAAAACAACAGTATCACACCTTCAAGTGTTGAGGAGTAAATCATCAACTAAAACAACAGTATCACACCTTCAAGTGTTGAGGAGTAAATCATCAACTAAAACAACAGTATTACACCTTCAAGTGTTGAGGAGTAAATCATCAACTAAAACAACAGTATCACACCTTCAAGTGTTGAGGAGTAAATCATCAACTAAAACAACAGTATCACACCTTCAAGTGTTGAGGAGTAAATCATCAACTAAAACAACAGTATCACACCTTCAAGTGTTGAGGAGTAAATCATCAACTAAAACAACAGTATCACACCTTCAAGTGTTGAGGAGTAAATCATCAACTAAAACAACAGTATCACACCTTCAAGTGTTGAGTAAATCATCAACTAAAACAACAGTATCACACCTTCAAGTGTTGAGTAAATCATCAACTAAAACAACAGTATCACACCTTCAAGTGTTGAGGAGTAAATCATCAACTAAAACAACAGTATCACACCTTCAAGTGTTGAGGAGTAAATCATCAACTAAAACAACAGTATCACACCTTCAAGTGTTGAGGAGTAAATCATCAACTAAAACAACAGTATCACACCTTCAAGTGTTGAGGAGTAAATCATCAACTAAAACAACAGTATCACACCTTCAAGTGTTGAGGAGTAAATCATCAACTAAAACAACAGTATCACACCTTCAAGTGTTGAGGAGTAAATCATCAACTAAAACAACAGTATCACACCTTCAAGTGTTGAGGAGTAAATCATCAACTAAAACAACAGTATCACACCTTCAAGTGTTGAGAGTAAATCATCAACTAAAACAACAGTATCACCTTCAAGTGTTGAGGAGTAAATCATCTTGTGTTGAGGAGTAAATCATCAACTAAAACAACAGTATCACACCTTCAAGTGTTGAGGAGTAAATCATCAACTAAAACAACAGTATCACACCTTCAAGTGTTGAGGAGTAAATCATCAACTAAAACAACAGTATCACACCTTCAAGTGTTGAGGAGTAAATCATCAACTAAAACAACAGTATCACACCTTCAAGTGTTGAGGAGTAAATCATCAACTAAAACAACAGTATCACACCTTCAAGTGTTGAGGAGTAAATCATCAACTAAAACAACAGTATCACACCTTCAAGTGTTGAGGAGTAAATCATCAACTAAAACAACAGTATCACACCTTCAAGTGTTGAGGAGTAAATCATCAACTAAAACAACAGTATTTCAAGTGTTGAGAGTAAATCATCAACTAAAACAACAGTATCACACCTTCAAGTGTATGAGGTTGAGGAAAATCATCAACTAAAACAACAGTATCACACCTTCAAGTGTTGAGGAGTAAATCATCAACTAAAACAACAGTATCACACCTTCAAGTGTTGAGGAGTAAATCATCAACTAAAACAACAGTATTACACCTTCAAGTGTTGAGGAGTAAATCATCAACTAAAACAACAGTATCACACCTTCAAGTGTTGAGGAGTAAATCATCAACTAAAACAACAGTATCACAGTTCAAGTGTTGATAAATCATCAACTTCAACAGTATTTCAAGTGTTGAGTAAATCATCAACTAAAACAACAGTATCACACCTTCAAGTGTTGAGGAGTAAATCATCAACTAAAACAACAGTATCACACCTTCAAGTGTTGAGGAGTAAATCATCAACTAAAACAACAGTATCACACCTTCAAGTGTTGAGGAGTAAATCATCAACTAAAACAACAGTATCACACCTTCAAGTGTTGAGGAGTAAATCATCAACTAAAACAACAGTATCACACCTTCAAGTGTTGAGGAGTAAATCATCAACTAAAACAACAGTATCACACCTTCAAGTGTTGAGGAGTAAATCATCAACTAAAACAACAGTATCACACCTTCAAGTGTTGAGGAGTAAATCATCAACTAAAACAACAGTATCACACCTTCAAGTGTTGAGGAGTAAATCATCAACTAAAACAACAGTATCACACCTTCAAGTGTTGAGGAGTAAATCATCAACTAAAACAACAGTATCACACCTTCAAGTGTTGAGGAGTAAATCATCAACTAAAACAACAGTATCACACCTTCAAGTGTTGAGGAGTAAATCATCAACTAAAACAACAGTATCACACCTTCAAGTGTTGAGGAGTAAATCATCAACTAAAACAACAGTATCACACCTTCAAGTGTTGAGGAGTAAATCATCAACTAAAACAACAGTATCACACCTTCAAGTGTTGAGGAGTAAATCATCAACTAAAACAACAGTATCACACCTTCAAGTGTTGAGGAGTAAATCATCAACTAAAACAACAGTATCACACCTTCAAGTGTTGAGGAGTAAATCATCAACTAAAACAACAGTATCACACCTTCAAGTGTTGAGGAGTAAATCATCAACTAAAACAACAGTATCACACCTTCAAGTGTTGAGGAGTAAATCATCAACTAAAACAACAGTATCACACCTTCAAGTGTTGAGGAGTAAATCATCAACTAAAACAACAGTATCACACCTTCAAGTGTTGAGGAGTAAATCATCAACTAAAACAACAGTATCACACCTTCAAGTGTTGAGAGGTAAATCATCAACTAAAACAACAGTATCACACCTTCAAGTGTTGAGGAGTAAATCATCAACTAAAACAACAGTATCACACCTTCAAGTGTTGAGGAGTAAATCATCAACTAAAACAACAGTATCACACCTTCAAGTGTTGAGGAGTAAATCATCAACTAAAACAACAGTATCACACCTTCAAGTGTTGAGGAAATCATCAACTAAAACAACAGTATCACACCTTCAAGTAAATCATCAACTAAAAAACAACAGTATCACACCTTCAAGTGTTGAGGAGTAAATCATCAACTAAAACAACAGTATCACACCTTCAAGTGTTGAGGAGTAAATCATCAACTAAAACAACAGTATCACACCTTCAAGTGTTGAGGAGTAAATCATCAACTAAAACAACAGTATCACACCTTCAAGTGTTGAGGAGTAAATCATCAACTAAAACAACAGTATCACACCTTCAAGTGTTGAGGAGTAAATCATCAACTAAAACAACAGTATCACACCTTCAAGTGTTGAGGAGTAAATCATCAACTAAAACAACAGTATCACACCTTCAAGTGTTGAGGAGTAAATCATCAACTAAAACAACAGTATCACACCTTCAAGTGTTGAGTGTTGAGGAGTAAATCATCAACTAAAACAACAGTATCACACCTTCAAGTGTTGAGGAGTAAATCATCAACTAAAACAACAGTATCACACCTTCAAGTGTTGAGGAGTAAATCATCAACTAAAACAACAGTATCACACCTTCAAGTGTTGAGGAGTAAATCATCAACTAAAACAACAGTATCACACCTTCAAGTGTTGAGGAGTAAATCATCAACTAAAACAACAGTATCACACCTTCAAGTGTTGAGGAGTAAATCATCAACTAAAACAACAGTATCACACCTTCAAGTGTTGAGGAGTATCAACCTTCATCATCAACTAAAACAACAGTATCACACCTTCAAGTGTTGAGGAGTAAATCATCAACTAAAACAACAGTATCACACCTTCAAGTGTTGAGGAGTAAATCATCAACTAAAACAACAGTATCACACCTTCAAGTGTTGAGGAGTAAATCATCAACTAAAACAACAGTATCACACCTTCAATCAACTAAAACAACAGTATCACACCTTCAAGTGTTGAGGAGTAAATCATCAACTAAAACAACAGTATCACACCTTCAAGTGTTGAGGAGTAAATCATCAACTAAAACAACAGTATCACACCTTCAAGTGTTGAGGAGTAAATCATCAACTAAAACAACAGTATCACACCTTCAAGTGTTGAGGAGTAAATCATCAACTAAAACAACAGTATCACACCTTCAAGTGTTGAGGAGTAAATCATCAACTAAAACAACAGTATCACACCTTCAAGTGTTGAGGAGTAAATCATCAACTAAAACAACAGTATCACACCTTCAAGTGTTGAGGAGTAAATCATCAACTAAAACAACAGTATAAATCACACCTTCAAAGTGTTGAGGAGTAAATCATCAACTAAAACAACAGTATCACACCTTCAAGTGTTGAGGAGTAAATCATCAACTAAAACAACAGTATCACACCTTCAAGTGTTGAGGAGTAAATCATCAACTAAAACAACAGTATCACACCTTCAAGTGTTGAGGAGTAAATCATCAACTAAAACAACAGTATCACACCTTCAAGTGTTGAGGAGTAAATCATCAACTAAAACAACAGTATCACACCTTCAAGTGTTGAGGAGTAAATCATCAACTAAAACAACAGTATCACACCTTCAAGTAAATCATCAACTAAAACAACAGTTGAGGAGTAAATCATCAACTAAAACAACAGTATCACACCTTCAAGTGTTGAGGAGTAAATCATCAACTAAAACAACAGTATCACACCTTCAAGTGTTGAGGAGTAAATCATCAACTAAAACAACAGTATCACACCTTCAAGTGTTGAGGAGTAAATCATCAACTAAAACAACAGTATCACACCTTCAAGTGTTGAGGAGTAAATCATCAACTAAAACAACAGTATCACACCTTCAAGTGTTGAGGAGTAAATCATCAACTAAAACAACAGTATCACACCTTCAAGTGTTGAGGAGTAAATCATCAACTAAAACAACAGTATCACACCTTCAAGTGTTGAGGAGTAAATCATCAACTAAAACAACAGTATCACACCTTCAAGTGTTGAGGAGTAAATCATCAACTAAAACAACAGTATCACACCTTCAAGTGTGTTGAGGTAAATCATCAACTAAAACAACAGTATCACACCTTCAAGTGTTGAGGAGTGAGGAGTAAATCATCAACTAAAACAACAGTATCACACCTTCAAGTGTTGAGGAGTAAATCATCAACTAAAACAACAGTATCACACCTTCAAGTGTTGAGGAGTAAATCATCAACTAAAACAACAGTATCACACCTTCAAGTGTTGAGGAGTAAATCATCAACTAAAACAACAGTATCACACCTTCAAGTGTTGAGGAGTAAATCATCAACTAAAACAACAGTATCACACCTTCAAGTGTTGAGGAGTAAATCATCAACTAAAACAACAGTATCACACCTTCAAGTGTTGAGGAGTAAATCATCAACTAAAACAACAGTATCACACCTTCAAGTGTTGAGGAGTAAATCATCAACTAAAACAACAGTATCACACCTTCAAGTGTTGAGGAGTAAATCATCAACTAAAACAACAGTATCACACCTTCAAGTGTTGAGGAGTAAATCATCAACTAAAACAACAGTATCACACCTTCAAGTGTTGAGGAGTAAATCATCAACTAAAACAACAGTATCACACCTTCAAGTGTTGAGGAGTAAATCATCAACTAAAACAACAGTATCACACCTTCAAGTGTTGAGGAGTAAATCATCAACTAAAACAACAGTATCACACCTTCAAGTGTTGAGAGTAAATCATCAACTAAAACAACAGTATCACACCTTCAAGTGTTGAGGAGTAAATCATCAACTAAAACAACAGTATCACACCTTCAAGTGTTGAGGAGTAAATCATCAACTAAAACAACAGTATCACACCTTCAAGTGTTGAGGAGTAAATCATCAACTAAAACAACAGTATCACACCTTCAAGTGTTGAGGAGTAAATCATCAACTAAAACAACAGTATCACACCTTCAAGTGTTGAGGAGTAAATCATCAACTAAAACAACAGTATCACACCTTCAAGTGTTGAGGAGTAAATCATCAACTAAAACAACAGTATCACACCTTCAAGTGTTGAGGAGTAAATCATCAACTAAAACAACAGTATCACACCTTCAAGTGTTGAGGAGTAAATCATCAACTAAAACAACAGTATCACACCTTCAAGTGTTGAGGAGTAAATCATCAACTAAAACAACAGTATCACACCTTCAAGTATAAATCATCACTAAAACAACAGTTCAAGTGTTGAGGAGTAAATCATCAACTAAAACAACAGTATCACACCTTCAAGTGTTGAGGAGTAAATCATCAACTAAAACAACAGTATCACACCTTCAAGTGTTGAGGAGTAAATCATCAACTAAAACAACAGTATCACACCTTCAAGTGTTGAGGAGTAAATCATCAACTAAAACAACAGTATCACACCTTCAAGTGTTGAGGAGTAAATCATCAACTAAAACAACAGTATCACACCTTCAAGTGTTGAGGAGTAAATCATCAACTAAAACAACAGTATCACACCTTCAAGTGTTGAGGAGTAAATCATCAACTAAAACAACAGTATCACACCTTCAAGTGTTGAGGAGTAAATCATCAACTAAAACAACAGTATCACACCTTCAAGTGTTGAGGAGTAAATCATCAACTAAAACAACAGTATCACACCTTCAAGTGTTGAGGAGTAAATCATCAACTAAAACAACAGTATCACACCTTCAAGTGTTGAAGTGTTGAGGAGTAAATCATCAACTAAAACAACAGTATCACACCTTCAAGTGTTGAGGAGTAAATCATCAACTAAAACAACAGTATCACACCTTCAAGTGTTGAGGAGTAAATCATCAACTAAAACAACAGTATCACACCTTCAAGTGTTGAGGAGTAAATCATCAACTAAAACAACAGTATCACACCTTCAAGTGTTGAGGAGTAAATCATCAACTAAAACAACAGTATCACACCTTCAAGTGTTGAGGAGTAAATCATCAACTAAAACAACAGTATCACACCTTCAAGTGTTGAGGAGTAAATCATCAACTAAAACAACAGTATCACACCTTCAAGTGTTGAGGAGTAAATCATCAACTAAAACAACAGTATTACACCTTCAAGTGTTGAGGAGTAAATCATCAACTAAAACAACAGTATCACACCTTCAAGTGTTGAGGAGTAAATCATCAACTAAAACAACAGTATCACACCTTCAAGTGTTGAGGAGTAAATCATCAACTAAAACAACAGTATCACACCTTCAAGTGTTGAGGAGTAAATCATCAACTAAAACAACAGTATCACACCTTCAAGTGTTGAGTAAATCATCAACTAAAACAACAGTATCACACCTTCAAGTAAAATCATCAACTAAAACAACAGTATCACACCTTCAAGTGTTGAGGAGTAAATCATCAACTAAAACAACAGTATCACACCTTCAAGTGTTGAGGAAATAAATCATCAACTAAAACAACAGTATCACACCTTCAAGTGTTGAGGAGTAAATCATCAACTAAAACAACAGTATCACACCTTCAAGTGTTGAGGAGTAAATCATCAACTAAAACAACAGTATCACACCTTCAAGTGTTGAGGAGTAAATCATCAACTAAAACAACAGTATCACACCTTCAAGTGTTGAGGAGTAAATCATCAACTAAAACAACAGTATCACACCTTCAAGTGTTGAGGAGTAAATCATCAACTAAAACAACAGTATCACACCTTCAAGTGTTGAGGAGTAAATCATCAACTAAAACAACAGTATCACACCTTCAAGTGTTGAGGAGTAAATCATCAACTAAAACAACAGTATCACACCTTCAAGTGTTGAGGAGTAAATCATCAACTAAAACAACAGTATCACACCTTCAAGTGTTGAGGAGTAAATCAACTAAAACAACAGTATCACACCTTCAAGTGTTGAGGAGTAAATCATCAACTAAAACAACAGTATCACACCTTCAAGTGTTGAGGAAATCATCAACTAAAACAACAGTATCACACCTTCATGTTGAGGAGTAAATCATCAACTAAAACAACAGTATCACACCTTCAAGTGTTGAGGAGTAAATCATCAACTAAAACAACAGTATCACCTTCAAGTGTTGACATCAACTAAAACAACAGTATTGACCTTCAAGTGTTGAGGAGTAAATCATCAACTAAAACAACAGTATCACACCTTCAAGTGTTGAGGAGTAAATCATCAACTAAAACAACAGTATCACACCTTCAAGTGTTGAGGAGTAAATCATCAACTAAAACAACAGTATCACACCTTCAAGTGTTGAGGAGTAAATCATCAACTAAAACAACAGTATCACACCTTCAAGTGTTGAGGAGTAAATCATCAACTAAAACAACAGTATCACACCTTCAAGTGTTGAGGAGTAAATCATCAACTAAAACAACAGTATCACACCTTCAAGTGTTGAGGAGTAAATCATCAACTAAAACAACAGTATCACACCTTCAAGTGTTGAGGAGTAAATCATCAACTAAAACAACAGTATCACACCTTCAAGTGTTGAGGAGTAAATCATCAACTAAAACAACAGTATTACACCTTCAAGTGTTGAGGAGTAAATCATCAACTAAAACAACAGTATCACACCTTCAAGTGTTGAGGAGTAAATCATCAACTAAAACAACAGTATCACACCTTCAAGTGTTGAGGAGTAAATCATCAACTAAAACAACAGTATCACACATCAACTTATCAAGTGTTGAGGAGTAAATCATCAACTAAAACAACAGTATCACACCAACTTATCAAGTGTTGAGGAGTAAATCATCAACTAAAAGAACAGTATCACACCTTGAAGTGTTGAAGAGTAAATCATCAACTAAAACAACAGTATCACACCTTCAAGTGTTGAGGAGTAAATCATCAAATAAAACAACAGTATCACACCTTCAAGTGTTGAGAGTAAATCATCAACTAAAACAACAGTATCACACCTTCAAGGAAAATCATCAACTAAAACAACAGTATCACACCTTCAAGTGTTGAGGAGTAAATCATCAACTAAAACAACAGTATCACACCTTCAAGTGTTGAGGAGTAAATCATCAACTAAAACAACAGTATCACACCTTCAAGTGTTGAGGAGTAAATCATCAACTAAAACAACAGTATCACACCTTCAAGTGTTGAGGAGTAAATCATCAACTAAAACAACAGTATAAATCACACCTTCAAGTGTTGAGGAGTAAATCATCAACTAAAACAACAGTATCACACCTTCAAGTGTTGAGGAGTAAATCATCAACTAAAACAACAGTATCACACCTTCAAGTGTTGAGGTGTTGAGTAAATCATCAACTAAAACAACAGTATCACACCTTCAAGTGTTGAGGAGTAAATCATCAACTAAAACAACAGTATCACACCTTCAAGTGTTGAGGAGTAAATCATCAACTAAAACAACAGTATCACACCTTCAAGTGTTGAGGAGTAAATCATCAACTAAAACAACAGTATCACACCTTCAAGTGTTGAGGAGTAAATCATCAACTAAAACAACAGTATCACACCTTCAAGTGTTGAGGAGTAAATCATCAACTAAAACAACAGTATCACACCTTCAAGTGTTGAGGAGTAAATCATCAACTAAAACAACAGTATCACACCTTCAAGTGTTGAGGAGTAAATCATCAACTAAAACAACAGTATCACACCTTCAAGTGTTGAGGAGTAAATCATCAACTAAAACAACAGTATCACACCTTCAAGTGTTGAGGAGTAAATCATCAACTAAAACAACAGTATCACACCTTCAAGTGTTGAGGAGTAAATCATCAACTAAAACAACAGTATCACACCTTCAAGTGTTGAGGAGTAAATCATCAACTAAAACAACAGTATCACACCTTCAAGTGTTGAGGAGTAAATCATCAACTAAAACAACAGTATCACACCTTCAAGTGTTGAGGAGTAAATCATCAACTAAAACAACAGTATCACACCTTCAAGTGTTGAGGAGTAAATCATCAACTAAAACAACAGTATCACACCTTCAAGTGTTGAGGAGTAAATCATCAACTAAAACAACAGTATCACACCTTCAAGTGTTGAGGAGTAAATCATCAACTAAAACAACAGTATCACACCTTCAAGTGTTGAGGAGTAAATCATCAACTAAAACAACAGTATCACACCTTCAAGTGTTGAGGAGTAAATCATCAACTAAAACAACAGTATCACACCTTCAAGTGTTGAGGAGTAAATCATCAACTAAAACAACAGTATCACACCTTCAAGTGTTGAGGAGTAAATCATCAACTAAAACAACAGTATCACACCTTCAAGTGTTGAGGAGTAAATCATCAACTAAAACAACAGTATCACACCTTCAAGTGTTGAGGAGTAAATCATCAACTAAAACAACAGTATCACACCTTCAAGTGTTGAGGAGTAAATCATCAACTAAAACAACAGTATCACACCTTCAAGTGTTGAGGAGTAAATCATCAACTAAAACAACAGTATCACACCTTCAAGTGTTGAGGAGTAAATCATCAACTAAAACAACAGTATCACACCTTCAAGTGTTGAGGAGTAAATCATCAACTAAAACAACAGTATCACACCTTCAAGTGTTGAGGAGTAAATCATCAACTAAAACAACAGTATCACACCTTCAAGTGTTGAGGAGTAAATCATCAACTAAAACAACAGTATCACACCTTCAAGTGTTGTGTTGAGGAGTAAATCATCAACTAAAACAACAGTATCACACCTTCAAGTGTTGAGGAGTAAATCATCAACTAAAACAACAGTATCACACCTTCAAGTGTTGAGGAAATAAATCATCAACTAAAACAACAGTATCACACCTTCAAGTGTTGAGGAGTAAATCATCAACTAAAACAACAGTATCACACCTTCAAGTGTTGAGGAGTAAATCATCAACTAAAACAACAGTATCACACCTTCAAGTGTTGAGGAGTAAATCATCAACTAAAACAACAGTATCACACCTTCAAGTGTTGAGGAGTAAATCATCAACTAAAACAACAGTATCACACCTTCAAGTGTTGAGGAGTAAATCATCAACTAAAACAACAGTATCACACCTTCAAGTGTTGAGGAGTAAATCATCAACTAAAACAACAGTATCACACCTTCAAGTGTTGAGGAGTAAATCATCAACTAAAACAACAGTATCACACCTTCAAGTGTTGAGGAGTAAATCATCAACTAAAACAACAGTATCACACCTTCAAGTGTTGAGGAGTAAATCATCAACTAAAACAACAGTATCACACCTTCAAGTGTTGAAGAGTAAATCATCAACTAAAACAACAGTATCACACCTTCAAGTGTTGAGGAGTAAATCATCAACCAACAGTATCACACCTTCAAGTGTTGAGGAGTAAATCATCAACTAAAACAACAGTATCACACCTTCAAGTGTTGTTGAGTAAATCATCAACTAAAACAACAGTATCACACCTTCAAGTGTTGAGGAGTAAATCATCAACTAAAACAACAGTATCACACCTTCAAGTGTTGAGGAGTAAATCATCAACTAAAACAACAGTATCACACCTTCAAGTGTTGAGGAGTAAATCATCAACTAAAACAACAGTATCACACCTTCAAGTGTTGATCAACTAAAACAGTAAATCATCAACTAAAACAACAGTATCACACCTTCAAGTGTTGAGGAGTAAATCATCAACTAAAACAACAGTATCACACCTTCAAGTGTTGAGGAGTAAATCATCAACTAAAACAACAGTATCACACCTTCAAGTGTTGAGGAGTAAATCATCAACTAAAACAACAGTATCACACCTTCAAGTGTTGAGGAGTAAATCATCAACTAAAACAACAGTATCACACCTTCAAGTGTTGAGGAGTAAATCATCAACTAAAACAACAGTATCACACCTTCAAGTGTTGAGGAGTAAATCATCAACTAAAACAACAGTATCACACCTTCAAGTGTTGAGGAGTAAATCATCAACTAAAACAACAGTATCACACCTTCAAGTGTTGAGGAGTAAATCATCAACTAAAACAACAGTATCACACCTTCAAGTGTTGAGGAGTAAATCATCAACTAAAACAACAGTATCACACCTTCAAGTGTTGAGGAGTAAATCATCAACTAAAACAACAGTATCACACCTTCAAGTGTTGAGGAGTAAATCATCAACTAAAACAACAGTATCACACCTTCAAGTGTTGAGGAGTAAATCATCAACTAAAACAACAGTATCACACCTTCAAGTGTTGAGGAGTAAATCATCAACTAAAACAACAGTATCACACCTTCAAGTGTTGAGGAGTAAATCATCAACTAAAACAACAGTATCACACCTTCAAGTGTTGAGGAGTAAATCATCAACTAAAACAACAGTATCACACCTTCAAGTGTTGAGGAGTAAATCATCAACTAAAACAACAGTATCACACCTTCAAGTGTTGAGGAGTAAATCATCAACTAAAACAACAGTATCACACCTTCAAGTGTTGAGGAGTAAATCATCAACTAAAACAACAGTATCACACCTTCAAGTGTTGAGGAGTAAATCATCAACTAAAACAACAGTATCACACCTTCAAGTGTTGAGGAGTAAATCATCAACTAAAACAACAGTATCACACCTTCAAGTGTTGAGGAGTAAATCATCAACTAAAACAACAGTATCACACCTTCAAGTGTTGAGGAGTAAATCATCAACTAAAACAACAGTATCACACCTTCAAGTGTTGAGGAGTAAATCATCAACTAAAACAACAGTATCACACCTTCAAGTGTTGAGGAGTAAATCATCAACTAAAACAACAGTATCACACCTTCAAGTGTTGAGGAGTAAATCATCAACTAAAACAACAGTATCACACCTTCAAGTGTTGAGGAGTAAATCATCAACTAAAACAACAGTATCACACCTTCAAGTGTTGAGGAGTAAATCATCAACTAAAACAACAGTATCACACCTTCAAGTGTTGAGGAGTAAATCATCAACTAAAACAACAGTATCACACCTTCAAGTGTTGAGGAGTAAATCATCAACTAAAACAACAGTATCACACCTTCAAGTGTTGAGGAGTAAATCATCAACTAAAACAACAGTATCACACCTTCAAGTGTTGAGGAGTAAATCATCAACTAAAACAACAGTATCACACCTTCAAGTGTTGAGGAGTAAATCATCAACTAAAACAACAGTATCACACCTTCAAGTGTTGAGGAGTAAATCATCAACTAAAACAACAGTATCACACCTTCAAGTGTTGAGGAGTAAATCATCAACTTCAGTATCACACCTTCAAGTGTTGAGGAGTAAATCATCAACTAAAACAACAGTATCACACCTTCAAGTGTTGAGGAGTAAATCATCAACTAAAACAACAGTATCACACCTTCAAGTGTTGAGGAGTAAATCATCAACTAAAACAACAGTATCACACCTTCAAGTGTTGAGGAGTAAATCATCAACTAAAACAACAGTATCACACCTTCAAGTGTTGAGGAGTAAATCATCAACTAAAACAACAGTATCACACCTTCAAGTGTTGAGGAGTAAATCATCAACTAAAACAACAGTATCACACCTTCAAGTGTTGAGGAGTAAATCATCAACTAAAACAACAGTATCACACCTTCAAGTGTTGAGGAGTAAATCATCAACTAAAACAACAGTTCAAGTGTTGAGGAGTAAATCATCAACTAAAACAACAGTATCACACCTTCAAGTGTTGAGGAGTAAATCATCAACTAAAACAACAGTATCACACCTTCAAGTGTTGAGGAGTAAATCATCAACTAAAACAACAGTATCACACCTTCAAGTGTTGAGGAGTAAATCATCAACTAAAACAACAGTATCACACCTTCAAGTGTTGAGGAGTAAATCATCAACTAAAACAACAGTATCACACCTTCAAGTGTTGAGGAGTAAATCATCAACTAAAACAACAGTATCACACCTTCAAGTGTTGAGGAGTAAATCATCAACTAAAACAACAGTATCACACCTTCAAGTGTTGAGGAGTAAATCATCAACTAAAACAACAGTATCACACCTTCAAGTGTTGAGGAGTAAATCATCAACTAAAACAACAGTATCACACCTTCAAGTGTTGAGGAGTAAATCATCAACTAAAACAACAGTATCACACCTTCAAGTGTTGAGGAGTAAATCATCAACTAAAACAACAGTATCACACCTTCAAGTGTTGAGGAGTAAATCATCAACTAAAACAACAGTATCACACCTTCAAGTGTTGAGGAGTAAATCATCAACTAAAACAACAGTATCACACCTTCAAGTGTTGAGGAGTAAATCATCAACTAAAACAACAGTATCACACCTTCAAGTGTTGAGGAGTAAATCATCAACTAAAACAACAGTATCACACCTTCAAGTGTTGAGGAGTAAATCATCAACTAAAACAACAGTATCACACCTTCAAGTGTTGAGGAGTAAATCATCAACTAAAACAACAGTATCACACCTTCAAGTGTTGAGGAGTAAATCATCAACTAAAACAACAGTATCACACCTTCAAGTGTTGAGGAGTAAATCATCAACTAAAACAACAGTATCACACCTTCAAGTGTTGAGGAGTAAATCATCAACTAAAACAACAGTATCACACCTTCAAGTGTTGAGGAGTAAATCATCAACTAAAACAACAGTATCACACCTTCAAGTGTTGAGGAGTAAATCATCAACTAAAACAACAGTATTACACCTTCAAGTGTTGAGGAGTAAATCATCAACTACCTTCAAAATCATCAACTAAAACAACAGTATCACACCTTCAAGTGTTGAGGAGTAAATCATCAACTAAAACAACAGTATCACACCTTCAAGTGTTGAGGAGTAAATCATCAACTAAAACAACAGTATCACACCTTCAAGTGTTGAGGAGTAAATCATCAACTAAAACAACAGTATCACACCTTCAAGTGTTGAGGAGTAAATCATCAACTAAAACAACAGTATCACACCTTCAAGTGTTGAGGAGTAAATCATCAACTAAAACAACAGTATCACACCTTCAAGTGTTGAGTAGTAAATCATTACTAAAACAACAGTATCACACATCTTCAAGTGTTGAGGAGTAAATCATCAACTAAAACAACAGTATTACACCTTCAAGTGTTGAGGAGTAAATCATCAACTAAAACAACAGTATCACACCTTCAAGTGTTGAGGAGTAAATCATCAACTAAAACAACAGTATCACACCTTCAAGTGTTGAGGAGTAAATCATCAACTAAAACAACAGTATCACACCTTCAAGTGTTGAGGAGTAAATCATCAACTAAAACAACAGTATCACACCTTCAAGTGTTGAGGAGTAAATCATCAACTAAAACAACAGTATCACACCTTCAAGTGTTGAGGAGTAAATCATCAACTAAAACAACAGTATCACACCTTCAAGTGTTGAGGAGTAAATCATCAACTAAAACAACAGTATCACACCTTCAAGTGTTGAGGAGTAAATCATCAACTAAAACAACAGTATCACACCTTCAAGTGTTGAGGAGTAAATCATCAACTAAAACAACAGTATCACACCTTCAAGTGTTGAGTAAATCATCAACTAAAACAACAGTATCACACAAGTGTTGAGGAGTAAATCATCAACTAAAACAACAGTATCACACCTTCAAGTGTTGAGGAGTAAATCATCAACTAAAACAACAGTATCACACCTTCAAGTGTTGAGGAGTAAATCATCAACTAAAACAACAGTATCACACCTTCAAGTGTTGAGGAGTAAATC
Source organism: Tachypleus tridentatus (assembly GCF_004210375.1). Taxonomy (NCBI): domain Eukaryota; kingdom Metazoa; phylum Arthropoda; class Merostomata; order Xiphosura; family Limulidae; genus Tachypleus; species Tachypleus tridentatus. The sequence continues at coordinate 55,672,646 of NC_134829.1, read as the reverse complement.
ATCAACTAAAACAACAGTATCACACCTTCAAGTATAAATCACAACTAAAACAACAGTATCAAAGTGTTGAGGAGTAAATCATCAACTAAAACAACAGTATCACACCTTCAAGTGTTGAGGAGTAAATCATCAACTAAAACAACAGTATCACACCTTCAAGTGTTGATCAAATCATCAACTTCAAGTGTTGAGTTGAGTAAATCATCAACTAAAACAACAGTATCACACCTTCAAGTGTTGAGGAGTAAATCATCAACTAAAACAACAGTATCACACCTTCAAGTGTTGAGGAGTAAATCATCAACTAAAACAACAGTATCACACCTTCAAGTGTTGAGGAGTAAATCATCAACTAAAACAACAGTATCACACCTTCAAGTGTTGAGGAGTAAATCATCAACTAAAACAACAGTATCACACCTTCAAGTGTTGAGGAGTAAATCATCAACTAAAACAACAGTATCACACCTTCAAGTGTTGAGGAGTAAATCATCAACTAAAACAACAGTATCACACCTTCAAGTGTTGAGGAGTAAATCATCAACTAAAACAACAGTATCACACCTTCAAGTGTTGAGGAGTAAATCAAGTGTTGAGGAGTAAATCATCAACTAAAACAACAGTATCACACCTTCAAGTGTTGAGGAGTAAATCATCAACTAAAACAACAGTATCACACCTTCAAGTGTTGAGGAGTAAATCATCAACTAAAACAACAGTATCACACCTTCAAGTGTTGAGGAGTAAATCATCAACTAAAACAACAGTATCACACCTTCAAGTGTTGAGGAGTAAATCATCAACTAAAACAACAGTATCATCACACCTTCAAGTGTTGAGGAGTAAATCATCAACTAAAACAACAGTATCACACCTTCAAGTGTTGAGGAGTAAATCATCAACTAAAACAACAGTATCACACCTTCAAGTGTTGAGGAGTAAATCATCAACTAAAACAACAGTATCACACCTTCAAGTGTTGAGGAGTAAATCATCAACTAAAACAACAGTATCACACCTTCAAGTGTTGAGGAGTAAATCATCAACTAAAACAACAGTATCACACCTTCAAGTGTTGAGGAGTAAATCATCAACTAAAACAACAGTATCACACCTTCAAGTGTTGAGAGTAAATCATCAACTAAAACAACAGTATCACACATCAACTAAAACAACAGTCAAGTGTTGAGGAGTAAATCATCAACTAAAACAACAGTATCACACCTTCAAGTGTTGAGAAGTAAATCATCAACTAAAACAACAGTATCACACCTTCAAGTGTTGAGGAGTAAATCATCAACTAAAACAACAGTAATATACCTTCAAGTGTTGAGGAGTAAATCATCAACAAAACGAATAGTATCACACCTTGAAGTGTTGAAGAGTAAATCATCAACTAAAACAACAGTATCACACCTTCAAGTGTTGAGGAGTAAATCATCAACTAAAACAACAGTATCACACCTTGAAGTGTTGAGGAGTAAATCATCAACTAAAACAACAGTATCACACCCTCAAGTGTTGAGGAGTAAATCATCAACTAAAACAACAGTATCACACCTTCAAGTGTTGAGGAGTAAATCATCAACTAAAACAACAGTATCACACCTTCAAGTGTTGAGGAGTAAATCATCAACTAAAACAACAGTATCACACCTTCAAGTGTTGAGGAAATCATCAACTAAAACAACAGTAAATCATCAACTAAAACAACAGTATCACACCTTCAAGTGTTGAGGAGTAAATCATCAACTAAAACAACAGTATCACACCTTCAAGTGTTGAGGAGTAAATCATCAACTAAAACAACAGTATCACACCTTCAAGTGTTGAGGAGTAAATCATCAACTAAAACAACAGTATCACACCTTCAAGTGTTGAGGAGTAAATCATCAACTAAAACAACAGTATCACACCTTCAAGTGTTGAGGAGTAAATCATCAACTAAAACAACAGTATCACACCTTCAAGTGTTGAGGAGTAAATCATCAACTAAAACAACAGTATCACACCTTCAAGTGTTGAGGAGTAAATCATCAACTAAAACAACAGTATCACACCTTCAAGTGTTGAGGAGTAAATCATCAACTAAAACAACAGTATCACACCTTCAAGTGTTGAGGAGTAAATCATCAACTAAAACAACAGTATCACACCTTCAAGTGTTGAGGAGTAAATCATCAACTAAAACAACAGTATCACACCTTCAAGTGTTGAGGAGTAAATCATCAACTAAAACAACAGTATCACACCTTCAAGTGTTGAGGAGTAAATCATCAACTAAAACAACAGTATCACACCTTCAAGTGTTGAGGAGTAAATCATCAACTAAAACAACAGTATCACACCTTCAAGTGTTGAGGAGTAAATCATCAACTAAAACAACAGTATCACACCTTCAAGTGTTGAGGAGTAAATCATCAACTAAAACAACAGTATCACACCTTCAAGTGTTGAGGAGTAAATCATCAACTAAAACAACAGTATCACACCTTCAAGTGTTGAGGAGTAAATCATCAACTAAAACAACAGTATCACACCTTCAAGTGTTGAGGAGTAAATCATCAACTAAAACAACAGTATCACACCTTCAAGTGTTGAGGAGTAAATCATCAACTAAAACAACAGTATCACACCTTCAAGTGTTGAGGAGTAAATCATCAACTAAAACAACAGTATCACACCTTCAAGTGTTGAGGAGTAAATCATCAACTAAAACAACAGTATCACACCTTCAAGTGTTGAGGAGTAAATCATCAACTAAAACAACAGTATCACACCTTCAAGTGTTGAGGAGTAAATCATCAACTAAAACAACAGTATCACACCTTCAAGTGTTGAGGAGTAAATCATCAACTAAAACAACAGTATCACACCTTCAAGTGTTGAGTATCACACCTTCAAGTGTTGAGGAGTAAATCATCAACTAAAACAACAGTATCACACCTTCAAGTGTTGAGGAGTAAATCATCAACTAAAACAACAGTATCACACCTTCAAGTGTTGAGGAGTAAATCATCAACTAAAACAACAGTATCACACCTTCAAGTGTTGAGGAGTAAATCATCAACTAAAACAACAGTATCACACCTTCAAGTGTTGAGGAGTAAATCATCAACTAAAACAACAGTATCACACCTTCAAGTGTTGAGGAGTAAATCATCAACTAAAACAACAGTATCACACATTCAAGTGTTGAGGAGTAAATCATCAACTAAAACAACAGTATCACACCTTCAAGTGTTGAGGAGTAAATCATCAACTAAAACAACAGTATCACACCTTCAAGTGTTGAGGAGTAAATCATCAACTAAAAGAACAGTATCACACCTTCAAGTGTTGAGGAGTAAATCATCAACTAAAACAACAGTATCACACCTTCAAGTGTTGAGGAGTAAATCATCAACTAAAACAACAGTATCACACCTTCAAGTGTTGAGGAGTAAATCATCAACTAAAACAACAGTATCACACCTTCAAGTGTTGAGGAGTAAATCATCAACTAAAACAACAGTATCACACCTTCAAGTGTTGAGGAGTAAATCATCAACTAAAACAACAGTATCACACCTTCAAGTGTTGAGGAGTAAATCATCAACTAAAACAACAGTATCACACCTTCAAGTGTTGAGTGTATGTGTTGAGGAGTAAATCATCAACTAAAACAACAGTATCACACCTTCAAGTGTTGAGGAGTAAATCATCAACTAAAACAACAGTATCACACCTTCAAGTGTTGAGGAGTAAATCATCAACTAAAACAACAGTATCACACCTTCAAGTGTTGAGGAGTAAATCATCAACTAAAACAACAGTATCACACCTTCAAGTGTTGAGGAGTAAATCATCAACTAAAACAACAGTATCACACCTTCAAGTGTTGAGGAGTAAATCATCAACTAAAACAACAGTATCACACCTTCAAGTGTTGAGGAGTAAATCATCAACTAAAACAACAGTATCACACCTTCAAGTGTTGAGGAGTAAATCATCAACTAAAACAACAGTATCACACCTTCAAGTGTTGAGGAGTAAATCATCAACTAAAACAACAGTATCACACCTTCAAGTGTTGAGGAGTAAATCATCAACTAAAACAACAGTATCACACCTTCAAGTGTTGAGGAGTAAATCATCAACTAAAACAACAGTATCACACCTTCAAGTGTTGATAAATCATCAACTAAAACAACAGTATCACACCTTCAAGTGTTGAGGAGTAAATCATCAACTAAAACAACAGTATCACACCTTCAAGTGTTGAGGAGTAAATCATCAACTAAAACAACAGTATCACACCTTCAAGTGTTGAGGAGTAAATCATCAACTAAAACAACAGTATCACACCTTCAAGTGTTGAGGAGTAAATCATCAACTAAAACAACAGTATCACACCTTCAAGTGTTGAGGAGTAAATCATCAACTAAAACAACAGTAAATCATAAATCATCAACTAAAACAACAGTATCACACCTTCAAGTGTTGAGGAGTAAATCATCAACTAAAACAACAGTATCACACCTTCAAGTGTTGAGGAGTAAATCATCAACTAAAACAACAGTATCACACCTTCAAGTGTTGAGGAGTAAATCATCAACTAAACACAACAGTATCACACCTTCAAGTGTTGAGGAGTAAATCATCAACTAAAACAACAGTATCACACCTTCAAGTGTTGAGGAGTAAATCATCAACTAAAACAACAGTATCACACCTTCAAGTGTTGAGGAGTAAATCATCAACTAAAACAACAGTATCACACCTTCAAGTGTTGAGGAGTAAATCATCAACTAAAACAACAATCAGTATCACACCTTCAAGTGTTGAGGAGTAAATCATCAACTAAAACAACAGTATCACACCTTCAAGTGTTGAGGTATCACACCTTCAAGTGTTGAGGAATCATCAACTAAAACAACAGTATCACACCTTCAAGTGTTGAGGAGTAAATCATCAACTAAAACAACAGTATCACACCTTCAAGTGTTGAGGAGTAAATCATCAACTAAAACAACAGTATCACACCTTCAAGTGTTGAGGAGTAAATCATCAACTAAAACAACAGTATCACACCTTCAAGTGTTGAGGAGTAAATCATCAACTAAAACAACAGTATCACACCTTCAAGTGTTGAGGAGTAAATCATCAACTAAAACAACAGTATCACACCTTCAAGTGTTGAGGAGTAAATCATCAACTAAAACAACAGTATCACACCTTCAAGTGTTGAGGAGTAAATCATCAACTAAAACAACAGTATCACACCTTCAAGTGTTGAGGAGTAAATCATCAACTAAAACAACAGTATCACACCTTCAAGTGTTGAGGAGTAAATCATCAACTAAAACAACAGTATCACACCTTCAAGTGTTGAGGAGTAAATCATCAACTAAAACAACAGTATCACACCTTCAAGTGTTGAGGAGTAAATCATCAACTAAAACAACAGTATCACACCTTCAAGTGTTGAGGAGTAAATCATCAACTAAAACAACAGTATCACACCTTCAAGTGTTGAGGAGTAAATCATCAACTAAAACAACAGTATCACACCTTCAAGTGTTGAGGAGTAAATCATCAACTAAAACAACAGTATCACACCTTCAAGTGTTGAGGAGTAAATCATCAACTAAAACAACAGTATCACACCTTCAAGTGTTGAGGAGTAAATCATCAACTAAAACAACAGTATCACACCTTCAAGTGTTGAGGAGTAAATCATCAACTAAAACAACAGTATCACACCTTCAAGTGTTGAGGAGTAAATCATCAACTAAAACAACAGTATCACACCTTCAAGTGTTGAGGAGTAAATCATCAACTAAAACAACAGTATCACACCTTCATCAACTAAAACAACAGTATCACACAGTGTTGAGGAGTAAATCATCAACTAAAACAACAGTATCACACCTTCAAGTGTTGAGGAGTAAATCATCAACTAAAACAACAGTATCACACCTTCAAGTGTTGAGGAGTAAATCATCAACTAAAACAACAGTATCACACCTTCAAGTGTTGAGGAGTAAATCATCAACTAAAACAACAGTATCACACCTTCAAGTGTTGAGGAGTAAATCATCAACTAAAACAACAGTATCACACCTTCAAGTGTTGAGGAGTAAATCATCAACTAAAACAACAGTATCACACCTTCAAGTGTTGAGGAGTAAATCATCAACTAAAACAACAGTATCACACCTTCAAGTGTTGAGGAGTAAATCATCAACTAAAACAACAGTATCACACCTTCAAGTGTTGAGGAGTAAATCATCAACTAAAACAACAGTATCACACCTTCAAGTGTTGAGGAGTAAATCATCAACTAAAACAACAGTATCACACCTTCAAGTGTTGAGGAGTAAATCATCAACTAAAACAACAGTATCACACCTTCAAGTGTTGAGGAGTAAATCATCAACTAAAACAACAGTATCACACCTTCAAGTGTTGAGGAGTAAATCATCAACTAAAACAACAGTATCACACCTTCAAGTGTTGAGGAGTAAATCATCAACTAAAACAACAGTATCACACCTTCAAGTGTTGAGGAGTAAATCATCAACTAAAACAACAGTATCACACCTTCAAGTGTTGAGGAGTAAATCATCAACTAAAACAACAGTATCACACCTTCAAGTGTTGAGGAGTAAATCATCAACTAAAACAACAGTATCACACCTTCAAGTGTTGAGGAGTAAATCATCAACTAAAACAACAGTATCACACCTTCAAGTGTTGAGGAGTAAATCATCAACTAAAACAACAGTATTACACCTTCAAGTGTTGAGGAGTAAATCATCAACTAAAACAACAGTTCAAGTGTTGAGGAGTAAATCATCAACTAAAACAACAGTATCACACCTTCAAGTGTTGAGGAGTAAATCATCAACTAAAACAACAGTATCACACCTTCAAGTGTTGAGGAGTAAATCATCAACTAAAACAACAGTATCACACCTTCAAGTGTTGAGGAGTAAATCATCAACTAAAACAACAGTATCACACCTTCAAGTGTTGAGGAGTAAATCATCAACTAAAACAACAGTATCACACCTTCAAGTGTTGAGGAGTAAATCATCAACTAAAACAACAGTATCACACCTTCAAGTGTTGAGGAGTAAATCATCAACTAAAACAACAGTATCACACCTTCAAGTGTTGAGGAGTAAATCATCAACTAAAACAACAGTATCACACCTTCAAGTGTTGAGGAGTAAATCATCAACTAAAACAACAGTATCACACCTTCAAGTGTTGAGGAGTAAATCATCAACTAAAACAACAGTATCACACCTTCAAGTGTTGAGGAGTAAATCATCAACTAAAACAACAGTATCACACCTTCAAGTGTTGAGGTTGAGTAAATCATCAACTAAAACAACAGTATCACACCTTCAAGTGTTGAGGAGTAAATCATCAACTAAAACAACAGTATCACACCTTCAAGTGTTGAGGAGTAAATCATCAACTAAAACAACAGTATCACACCTTCAAGTGTTGAGGAGTAAATCATCAACTAAAACAACAGTATCACACCTTCAAGTGTTGAGGAGTAAATCATCAACTAAAACAACAGTATCACACCTTCAAGTGTTGAGGAGTAAATCATCAACTAAAACAACAGTATCACACCTTCAAGTGTTGAGGAGTAAATCATCAACTAAAACAACAGTATCACACCTTCAAGTGTTGAGGAGTAAATCATCAACTAAAACAACAGTATCACACCTTCAAGTGTTGAGGAGTAAATCATCAACTAAAACAACAGTATCACACCTTCAAGTGTTGAGGAGTAAATCATCAACTAAAACAACAGTATCACACCTTCAAGTGTTGAGGAGTAAATCATCAACTAAAACAACAGTATCACACCTTCAAGTGTTGAGGAGTAAATCATCAACTAAAACAACAGTATCACACCTTCAAGTGTTGAGGAGTAAATCATCAACTAAAACAACAGTATCACACCTTCAAGTGTTGAGGAGTAAATCATCAACTAAAACAACAGTATCACACCTTCAAGTGTTGAGGAAAATCATCAACTAAAACAACAGTATCACACCTTCAAGTGTTGAGGAGTAAATCATCAACTAAAACAACAGTATCACACCTTCAAGTGTTGAGGAGTAAATCATCAACTAAAACAACAGTATCACACCTTCAAGTGTTGAGGAGTAAATCATCAACTAAAACAACAGTATCACACCTTCAAGTGTTGAGGAGTAAATCATCAACTAAAACAACAGTATCACACCTTCAAGTGTTGAGGAGTAAATCATCAACTAAAACAACAGTATCACACCTTCAAGTGTTGAGGAGTAAATCATCAACTAAAACAACAGTATCACACCTTCAAGTGTTGAGGAGTAAATCATCAACTAAAACAACAGTATCACACCTTCAAGTGTTGAGGAGTAAATCATCAACTAAAACAACAGTATCACACCTTCAAGTGTTGAGGAGTAAATCATCAACTAAAACAACAGTATCACACCTTCAAGTGTTGAGGAGTAAATCATCAACTAAAACAACAGTATCACACCTTCAAGTGTTGAGGAGTAAATCATCAACTAAAACAACAGTATCACACCTTCAAGTGTTGAGGAGTAAATCATCAACTAAAACAACAGTATCACACCTTCAAGTGTTGAGGAGTAAATCATCAACTAAAACAACAGTATTACACCTTCAAGTGTTGAGGAGTAAATCATCAACTAAAACAACAGTATCACACCTTCAAGTGTTGAGGAGTAAATCATCAACTAAAACAACAGTATCACACCTTCAAGTGTTGAGGAGTAAATCATCAACTAAAACAACAGTATCACACCTTCAAGTGTTGAGGAGTAAATCATCAACTAAAACAACAACAGTAAGTGTTGAGGAGTAAATCATCAACTAAAACAACAGTGTTTCAGTTGAGTAAATCATCAACTAAAACAACAGTATCACACCTTCAAGTGTTGAGGAGTAAATCATCAACTAAAACAACAGTATCACACCTTCAAGTGTTGAGGAGTAAATCATCAACTAAAACAACAGTATCACACCTTCAAGTGTTGAGGAGTAAATCATCAACTAAAACAACAGTATCACACCTTCAAGTGTTGAGGAGTAAATCATCAACTAAAACAACAGTATCACACCTTCAAGTGTTGAGGAGTAAATCATCAACTAAAACAACAGTATCACACCTTCAAGTGTTGAGGAGTAAATCATCAACTAAAACAACAGTATCACACCTTCAAGTGTTGAGGAGTAAATCATCAACTAAAACAACAGTATCACACCTTCAAGTGTTGAGGAGTAAATCATCAACTAAAACAACAGTATCACACCTTCAAGTGTTGAGGAGTAAATCATCAACTAAAACAACAGTATCACACCTTCAAGTGTTGAGGAGTAAATCATCAACTAAAACAACAGTATCACACAAGTGTTGAGGAGTAAATCATCAACTAAAACAACAGTGTGTTGAGGAGTAAATCATCAACTAAAACAACAGTATTACACCTTCAAGTGTTGAGGAGTAAATCATCAACTAAAACAACAGTATCACACCTTCAAGTGTTGAGGAGTAAATCATCAACTAAAACAACAGTATCACACCTTCAAGTGTTGAGGAGTAAATCATCAACTAAAACAACAGTATCACACCTTCAAGTGTTGAGGAGTAAATCATCAACTAAAACAACAGTATCACACCTTCAAGTGTTGAGGAGTAAATCATCAACTAAAACAACAGTATCACACCTTCAAGTGTTGAGGAGTAAATCATCAACTAAAACAACAGTATCACACCTTCAAGTGTTGAGGAGTAAATCATCAACTAAAACAACAGTATCACACCTTCAAGTGTTGAGGAGTAAATCATCAACTAAAACAACAGTATCACACCTTCAAGTGTTGAGGAGTAAATCATCAACTAAAACAACAGTATCACACCTTCAAGTGTTGAGGAGTAAATCATCAACTAAAACAACAGTATCACACCTTCAAGTGTTGAGGAGTAAATCATCAACTAAAACAACAGTATCACACCTTCAAGTGTTGAGGAGTAAATCATCAACTAAAACAACAGTATCACACCTTCAAGTGTTGAGGAGTAAATCATCAACTAAAACAACAGTATCACACCTTCAAGTGTTGAGGAGTAAATCATCAACTAAAACAACAGTATCACACCTTCAAGTGTTGAGGAGTAAATCATCAACTAAAACAACAGTATCACACCTTCAAGTGTTGAGGAGTAAATCATCAACTAAAACAACAGTATCACACCTTCAAGTGTTGAGGAGTAAATCATCAACTAAAACAACAGTATCACACCTTCAAGTGAGGAGTAAATCATCAACTAAAACAACAGATCACACCTTCAAGTGTTGAGTAAATCATCAACTAAAACAACAGTATCACACCTTCAAGTGTTGAGGAGTAAATCATCAACTAAAACAACAGTATCACACCTTCAAGTGTTGAGGAGTAAATCATCAACTAAAACAACAGTATCACACCTTCAAGTGTTGAGGAGTAAATCATCAACTAAAACAACAGTATCACACCTTCAAGTGTTGAGGAGTAAATCATCAACTAAAACAACAGTATCACACCTTCAAGTGTTGAGGAGTAAATCATCAACTAAAACAACAGTATCACACCTTCAAGTGTTGAGGAGTAAATCATCAACTAAAACAACAGTATCACACCTTCAAGTGTTGAGTAAATCATCAACTAAAACAACAGAGTAAATCATCAACTAAAACAACAGTATCACACCTTCAAGTGTTGAGGAGTAAATCATCAACTAAAACAACAGTATCACACCTTCAAGTGTTGAGGAGTAAATCATCAACTAAAACAACAGTATCACACCTTCAAGTGTTGAGGAGTAAATCATCAACTAAAACAACAGTATTACACCTTCAAGTGTTGAGGAGTAAATCATCAACTAAAACAACAGTATTACACCTTCAAGTGTTGAGGAGTAAATCATCAACTAAAACAACAGTATCAACAGTATAAATCATCAACTAAAACAACAGTATCAAGTGTTGAGGAGTAAATCATCAACTAAAACAACAGTATCACACCTTCAAGTGTTGAGGAGTAAATCATCAACTAAAACAACAGTATCACACCTTCAAGTGTTGATCACACCTTCAAGTGTTGAGGAGTAAATCATCAAAACAAAACAACAGTATCACACCTTCAAGTGTTGAGGAGTAAATCATCAACTAAAACAACAGTATCACACCTTCAAGTGTTGAGGAGTAAATCATCAACTAAAACAACAGTATCACACCTTCAAGTGTTGAGGAGTAAATCATCAACTAAAACAACAGTATCACACCTTCAAGTGTTGAGGAGTAAATCATCAACTAAAACAACAGTATCACACCTTCAAGTGTTGAGGAGTAAATCATCAACTAAAACAACAGTATCACACCTTCAAGTGTTGAGGAGTAAATCATCAACTAAAACAACAGTATCACACCTTCAAGTGTTGATGAGTAAATCATCAACTAAAACAACAGTATCACACCTTCAAGTGTTGAGGAGTAAATCATCAACTAAAACAACAGTATCACACCTTCAAGTGTTGAGGAGTAAATCATCAACTAAAACAACAGTATCACACCTTCAAGTGTTGAGGAGTAAATCATCAACTAAAACAACAGTATCACACCTTCAAGTGTTGAGGAGTAAATCATCAACTAAAACAACAGTATCACACCTTCAAGTGTTGAGGAGTAAATCATCAACTAAAACAACAGTATCACACCTTCAAGTGTTGAGGAGTAAATCATCAACTAAAACAACAGTATCACACCTTCAAGTGTTGAGGAGTAAATCATCAACTAAAACAACAGTATCACAAGTGTTGATGAGTAAATCATCTAAAACAACAGTATCACACCTTCAAGTGTTGAGGAGTAAATCATCAACTAAAACAACAGTATCACACCTTCAATTGTTGAGGAGTAAATCATCAACTAAAACAACAGTATCACACCTTCAAGTGTTGAGGAGTAAATCATCAACTAAAACAACAGTATTACACCTTCAAGTGTTGAGGAGTAAATCATCAACTAAAACAACAGTATTACACCTTCAAGTGTTGAGGAGTAAATCATCAACTAAAACAACAGTATTACACCTGCATGTGTTGATTAGTAAATCATCAACTGAAACAACAGTATCACATTTTCAGTGTTGTTGAGTAAATCATCAACTAAACAACAGTATTACACATTCAAGTGTTGAGGACTAAATCATCAACTAAAACAGCAGTATTACACATTCAAGTGTTGAGGACTAAACCATCAATTAAAACAACAGTATCACACCTTCAAGTGTTGATGAGTAAATCAACAACTAAAACAACAGTATCACACCTTCAAGTGTTGAGAAGTAAATCATCAAATAAAACAACAGTATCACACCTTCAATTGTTCAGGAGTAAATCATCAACTAAAACAACAGTATCACACCTTCAAGTGTTGAGGAGTAAATCATCAACTAAAACAACAGTATTACACCTTCAAGTGTTGAGGAGTAAATCATCAACTAAAACAACAGTATTACACCTTCAAGTGTTGAGGAGTAAATCATCAACTAAAACAACAGTATCGCACCTTCAAGTGTTGGGGAGTAAATCATCAACTAAAACAAAAGTATCACACCTTCAAGTGTTGATGAGTAAATCATCAACTAAAACAACAGTATCACACCTTCAAGTGTTGAGGAGTAAATCATCAACTAAAACAACAGTATTACACCTTCTGTTGTTGAGGAGTAAATCATCAACTAAAGCAACAGTATTACACCTTCATGTGTTGGGGAGTAAATCATCAACTAAAACAACAGTATCACACCTTCAAGGGTTGAGGAGTAAATCATCAACTAAAACAACAGTATTACCCCTTCAAGTGTTGAGGAGCAAATCATCAACAAAACGAACAGTATCACACCTTCAAGTGTTGATGAGTAAATCATCAACTAAAACAACAGTATCATTCCTTCAAGTGTTGAGGAGTAAATCATCAACTAAAACAACAGTATTACACCTTCAAGTGTTGAGGAGTAAATCATCAACTAAAACAACAGTATTACATCTTCAAGTGTTGAGGAGTAAACCATCAACTAAAACAACAGTATCACACCTTCAAGTGTTGATGAGTAAATCATCAACTAAAACAACAGTATCACACCTTTAAGTGTTGCAGAGTAAATCATCAAATAAAACAACAGTATCACACCTTCAATTGTTGAGGAGTAAATCATCAACTAAAACAACAGTATCACACCTTCAAGTGTTGAGGGTAAATCATCAACTAAAACAACAGTTATACACCTTCAAGTGTTGTGGAGTAAATCATGAACTAAAGCAACAGTATCAAACCTTCAAGTAATAAGGAGTAAATCATCAACAAAAAGATCAATATCACACCTTGAAGTGTTGAGGAGTAAATCATCAACTAAAACAACAGTATCACACCCTCAACTGTTGAGGAATAAATCATCAACTAAAACAACAGTATCACACCTTCATGTGTTGAGGAGTAAATCATCAACTAAAACAAAAGTATCACACCTTCAAGTGTTGAGAAGTAAATCATCAACTAAAACAACAGTATCACACCTTCAAGTGTTGAGGAGTAAATCATCAACTAAAACAACAGTATCACACCTTCAAGTGTTGAGGAGTAAATCATCAACTAAAACAACAGTATCACACCTTCAAGTGTTGAGGAGTAAATCATCAACTAAAACAACAGTATCACACCTTCAAGTGTTGAGGAGTAAATCATCAACTAAAACAACAGTATCACACCTTCAAGTGTTGAGGAGTAAATCATCAACTAAAACAACAGTATCACACCTTCAAGTGTTGAGGAGTAAATCATCAACTAAAACAACAGTATCACACCTTCAAGTGTTGAGGAGTAAATCATCAACTAAAACAACAGTATCACACCTTCAAGTGTTGAGGAGTAAATCATCAACTAAAACAACAGTATCACACCTTCAAGTGTTGAGGAGTAAATCATCAACTAAAACAACAGTATCACACCTTCAAGTGTTGAGGAGTAAATCATCAACTAAAACAACAGTATCACACCTTCAAGTGTTGAGGAGTAAATCATCAACTAAAACAACAGTATTACATCTTCAAGTGTTGAGGAGTAAATCATCAACTAAAACAACAGTATCACACCTTCAAGTGTTGAGGAGTAAACCATCAACTAAAATAACAGTATTACACCTTCAAGTGTTGAGGAGTAAATCATCAACTAAAACAACAGTATCACACCTTCAAGTGTTGAGGAGTAAATCATCAACTAAAACAACAGTATCACACCTTCAAGTGTTGAGGAGTAAATCATCAACTAAAACAACAGTATCACACCTTCAAGTGTTGTGGAGTAAATCATGAACTAAAACAACAGTATCACACCTTCAAGTGTTGAGGAGTAAATCATCAACTAAAATAAACAGTATCACACCTTCAAGTGTTGAGGAGTAAATCATCAACTAAAACAACAGTATCACACCTTCAAGTGTTGAGGAGTAAATCATCAACTAAAACAACAGTATCACACCTTCAAGTGTTGAGGAGTAAATCATCAACTAAAACAACAGTATCACACCTTCAAGTGTTGAGGAGTAAATCATCAACTAAAACAACAGTATCACACCTTCAAGTGTTGAGGAGTAAATCATCAACTAAAACAACAGTATCACACCTTCAGGTGTTGATGAGTAAATCATCAACTAAAACAACAGTATCACACCTTCAAGTGTTGAGGAGTAAATCATCAAATAAAACGACAGTATCACACCTTCAATTGTTGAGAAGTAAATCATCAACTAAAACAACAGTATCACACCTTCAAGTGTTGAGGAGTAAATCATCAACTAAAACAACAGTATCACACCTTCAAGGGTTGAGGAGTAAATCATCAACTAAAACAACAGTATTACCCCTTCAAGTGTTGAGGAATAAATCACCAACTAAAACAACAGTATTACATTTTTAAGTGTTGAGGAGTAAATCATCAACTAAAACAACAGTATCACACCTTCAAGTGTTGAGGAGTAAATCATCAACTAAAACAACAGTATCACACCTTGAAGTGTTGAGGAGCAAATCATCAACTAAAACAACTGTATCACACCCTCAAGTGTTGAGGAGTAAATCATCAAAAAAAGAACAGTATCACACCTTTAAGTGTTGAGGAGTAAATCAATAACTAAACAACAGTATCATTCCTTCAAGTGTTGAGGAGTAAATCATCAACTAAAACAACAGTATTACACCTTCAAGTGTTGAGGAGTAAATCATCAACTAAGATAACAGTATTACACCTTCAAGTGTTGAGAGTAAATCATCAACTGAAACAACATTATCACACCTTCAAGTGTTGAGGTGTAAATCATCAACTAAAACAACAGTATCACACCTTCAAGTGTTGGGGAGTAAATCATCAACTAAAACAACAGTATCACACCTTCATGTGTTGAGGAGTAAATCATCAACTAAAACAACAGTTTTACACCTTCAAGTGTTGGGGAGTAAATTATCAACTAAAACAACAGTATTACACCTTTATGTGTTGAGGAGTAAATCATCAACTAAAACAACAGTATTACACCTTCAAGTGTTGAGGAGTAAATCATCAACTGAAACAACAGTATTACACCTTCAGGTGTTGAGGAGTAAATCATCAACTAAAACAACAGTATCACACCTTCAAGTGTTGAGGAGTAAAGCATCAACTAAAACAACAGTATTACACCTTCAAGTGTTGAGGAGTAAACCATTAACTAAAACAACAGTATTACACCTTCGTGTGTTGAGGAGTAAATCATCAACTAAAGCAACAGTATCACACCTTCAAGTGTTGAGGAGTAAATCATCAACTAAAGCAACAGTATCGTTGACCCAGTAAAAATACTTTTATTATTGTACAGTTTCAGCGCACACCACATGAGCCCATTAAATGAAATGTCTAGGATCTACTACAAGCGTTTCAATTTTTGGCTCAACCTTATCCGAATTTAACTCACGTATTCCAGGATAAATGGAATACTTCTACTATGAAATTTAAAATTCATCTAAAAAGATCGCTTCATTTAAATGGATATCAGGAGTGTATCCATGATACTCTATGAATGTGTTTAACAAATTCGAATCGTTTTCCACTTGTGTTCAATGATCACGTATTCTGATAACTGGGCGGTATCGCCGTACATGCAGGGTTAGAATTGGATTTAGTTTTAATGATATAATACCTTACAGTACACAGCAAGATAATGTCGCTTGAGGTTTTCAATGTGTTCGATCCTCCTCGCTTACTCATACTTTCTGTGATGTACAAAAACACGTAGATGTGTGAGATAGATTTACTTTATGATAGGTTACAACCATATAAAAAAACAGAAACATTTTTTTGTTATTTTCTAGAGGAATATTTTGGTGACTTCCTTTGCTGTATTTCGACGTTCAATATATTATTTTAACGATTATCGTAAACCGAACGTATTGCAGTGTTTACTCATAAGAATCTACTAAGCGTGTTTGATTTAAGCACAATGCTACACAATGCGCTATATGTGCTTTACCAAACACGGGTATCGAAACCTGGTTTTTAGCGGTGTGAGCATGTTGGCATGTGCCGCTGGGGAGATAAACGTATTTGAACCAAGCAGTTTACATAGAACTCATTTATGCAGATGAAAGTTAACATTCCTGTTTCTGACAGTAAGCATTCACGTTCCTCCGCAAATATTTATAACAGTAAACATTCATCTTTCTCCGCTAATATTCCTATTTCTGACAGTAAACATTAATGTTTTTCACATATCATTCCTATTTATGACAGTAAACATTAATGTTTTTCACATATCTTTCCTATTTCTGACAGTAAACATTCATGTTTTTCACATATCTTTCCTATTTATGACAGTAAACATTCATGTTTTTCACATATCTTTCCTATTTCTGACAGTAAACATTCATGTTTTTCACATATCTTTCCTATTTCTGACAGTAAACATTCATGTTTTTCACATATCTTTCCTATTTCTGACAGTAAACATTCATGTTTTTCACATATCTTTCCTATTTATGACAGTAAACATTCATGTTTTTCACATATCTTTCCTATTTCTGACAGTAAACATTCATGTTTTTCACATATCTTTCCTATTTATGACAGTAAACATTCATGTTTTTCACATATCTTTCCTATTTCTGACAGTAAACATTCATGTTTTTCACATATCTTTCCTATTTCTGACAGTAAACATTCATGTTTTTCACATATCTTTCCTATTTCTGACAGTAAACATTCATATTTCTCAGCTAATATTCCTATTTCCGATAATAAATATTCATATTTCTTCACTAATATTCCTATTTCTGACAGTAAATATTCATGTTTTTCACATATCTTTCCTATTTCTGACAGTAAATATTCATGTTTTTCGTATAATATTCCTATTTTTGACAATAAACATTCGTGCTTCTCCGCTAATATTCCTATTTCTGACAGTAAACATTCATGGTTTTCAGTTAATATTCGTGTTTCTGATAATGAAAATTAATTTCTCTGAAGGTTCATATTGATAAAAAATTTCATGATGGTTGTTCAAAGCGTCATAATTTATTATCAGCACACATATGTCTCTAATACTGATAGATTATAAAGAGAGAAAACAAATTACTCTGACACTTCTGACGATTAAACTTGATGTGCTGCAAAAGCACTTAAATAAAGGTCCATTCTTGTAAAATAGCTTTAGGACATTTTGAAATAATTTTAATATCGTGAATAAGTTTGGTTTGAATTTCGCGCAAAGCTTCACGAGGGCTATCTGCGCTAATCGGTCCTAATTTTGTAGCGTGAGACTAGAGGAAAGGCAGCTAGTCATCACCACCTACCGTCAACTCTTGGGCTACTGTTTTACAACTAATAGTGTGATTGACCGTCACATTATAACGCCCCCACACCTGAAAGGGAGAGCATGTGTAGTGTGACGGGGATTCGAACCTGCGACCCTCAGATTACGAGTCGAGCGCCTTAACCACCTGGCCATGCTGGGGTCTCGTGAATCAGACACGTAAAACAGCTTCTAATTTAATTTTTAAATAAACATTGCATACTGTAATATTTAACGTCTCTAAGATGTCAGAAATGAAATAATAACAACACGTGTGTGAAGGGGGAATACCATAAGTAAATATGCATACCTTAATAAATATTTCTTCATCTGCATTGTTTTTTATTTAAATTGAAAGTGATATTAGATTGTAAGTGAGTAGAAAAAAATAGGTAAGGAATTCGGGACAAAATAAATACAGATAAAGTTTATCTTTATGTTGTAACTTTTGTTGTAATAGATAATATAAATGATTGTTTTGTTTTTGTTTTTTTGAATTTCGCGCAAAGCTACTCGAGAGCTACCTGCGCTAGCCGTCCCTAATTTAGCAGTGTAAGACTAAAGGCAAGGCACCTAGTCATCACCACCCACCTCCAACTCTTCGGCGCTACTCTTTTACCAACGAATAGAGGGATTGACAGTAACATTATAACGCTCACACGGCTGAAAAGGCGAGCATGTTTGGTGCGACGGGGATGTGAAACAGCGACCCTCAGATTACGAGTCGCACGCTTAACCGACCTGGCCATGCCGGGTCCTAATATAAATGAAAACATCCTTTTGCCAAAAGGAAATAGGCCGAGATAGTCGAGTTTTCTTCATAGCGGAAAAGCTACGCATCTGCGTTCTGTCCATCTGGATTTTAGTATTGCAAGTCCGTAACCCACCGCTCAACCAGTGATGCGATAGGATACATATAGGTTAAGAAACCCAGCGCCATCTTACTAAAACAAATTTCTGGTTTAGTCGACTTGCAGAAAATGTGAGCTACATTTTAACGTTAAAAATGGTGAGTTAACACTAAATCAACAAAGTTTCATAACAAGAACATCTGGTGTGTTTTTTTATATAAAAAATTTTCTTCCATTCAATTTAGCAAATTAAGATCATAGGAATGTCACTATAAATTAATAATACACATGATGTATAATAATATACCTAAAACTACTTTATATTATGGACAAGTTTATGAGAAAACTAAAACCTATGCATTGGAACATCATTGAGTATCGCCGCTTACGGCATATCTTAGTGATTAGCGTGATCGAACTGTAAATTAGAGGGTTAGTGGTTCGCGACCTGATGCAGGAAAACACTTTCCGCTCTTTGGGGAAGTATATACGGCCTACTTTTATTCCAACTACTCAGTCACACAAAAGTGTAACACCAGTTGACAGTAACTGCTGTGTCCCTATAGCCTACGAGTTTACAACCAGGGACGCCCACAGTACAGATAACTCATTTTTTAACAAAAATTCTGAATTAAACAACAACTCTCACTATTAACAATATTTTTTATGTTAATCTCAAAATTGTCTCACAAGGTTTGGAAGGCTTCAGGATAATTCTAATTCCGTACTCAAAGTAAATAATACATAATAATCCTTATGATTTTAGTTTACTAAACCCAAAAGAGATAACAAATTGTTCTGAAATATTTGGTGAATGTAATCAATTTTAGAGATTCAGAAAAACACTCGTGTATTTTACACAAGGCAAAATACAAAACACTTTCGTTTGTTTATCAAGAAATATGCTTGTGAAATTATGGTGAAAACATTTATTTATCGAATCAAATGTATACACTTTTAAAATATAATCCATATTTCTCTGTTTATCAGTCAAACGTATACACGTCTAAAATATGATCTATACTTCTTTGCTTATTAAACAATAGGGCTCTCGCTGGTTGAGCGGTAAGTCTACTAGTTTACAACGCTAAAATCAGGAGTCCGATTCCCCACGGTGGACTCAGCTGATAGCTTGATGTGGCTTTGCTAGAAGAAAACACACACACACAATAAAATACATACATTTTTAAAGTATAATCCATATTTCCCTGTTTATAAAAAAATCGCATGTACACACTTTTAAAACATAGCCCACATTTGTCTGTCTATGAATCAAACGTCTACACTTTTAAAATATCATCCATATTCGTGTTTATCAAAATGATCAAAGAATATACAACGAGAGATTTTTTTACTGAAATAAATCAAATTACACACTTTTCAATAAGTGATCAACTTTCTTCCGTCTGTAAAATCAATTAAAGTAATATCTTAAAGATGTGATCTTCACTCCTCTTTTTATTAGAACAATTAAATAATACACATTTTAAAATATATCTAGCACTGGTCTGTTTACTAAGACCCTCTAATAGTGCTTACACCGTTGGAGCTGTCATTCAAAACCCGTTGATTATCCAAACTATGACATTATATACTTCCAAATGTATTACGATCAAAATTATTCTATCCTCAACGAAAGTGAGTATTAACATTACATTAATGACAAACACGTCTCAGCTACCTCTTTAAGATGCCCTTAAAATTTGTAATTTTGCTCTTGTTCAAACAATAATTTTCGGACAACGATTTTGCAACTTGCTTTGCGTGTCAGTTCTTTATAATACGAAGACGTGTACCCTGTTCTGACGTACACACATTTCTAATACATTCACTGATGGCCTTTCATAGCCTAATCTCAAATTCATCATAGGCTGAATTATTTGGCAGTCTGCTTTTGAAAGAAGATTTAGAAATTAGGTTTAATTGTTTTCTCTTGTCATATACCCATGGGTCAACAGTGCTATGATTTAATGGCAACTTGTCATATACCCATGGGTCAACAGTGCTGTGATTTAATGGCAACTTGTCATATACCCATGGGTCAACAGTACTATGATTTAATGGCAACTTGTCATATATCCATGGGTCAACAGTACTATGATTTAATGACAACTTGTCATATACCCATGGGTCAACAGTACTATGATTTAATGGCAAGAAAAACATTTGAATTGTAATAAACTGAACTAGATAATCTATCTGTTTATTTTCAAGTTATCTGCTGTATAAAGTGTGTGGTAGTTATCCTCTACAATCTTAATATCCAATTATACCCTATGTCCTACTTTCCTGTAAAGTATTCTGTCAGACCCTATGTCCTACTTTTCTCTACAGTCTTAGTATCCAATCAGACCCTATGTTCTATGAATCTATTTGTTTTAGCACGAAACTAAACAATGGACTACTCGTGCTTTGTCTCTCACGGATATTGAAACCTGGTATTAGTGTTACAAACCTCAAGACTTAAAGCTAATTCACTGTAAAGCTGTAACGTCCGGAATGTTATGGTCTTCATTGTTATGTGACTACGCCATATAATACATGAGTTTATGTAGGTTTAATACATAATGAAATAAATACAAGCTGCTACTTAAAATGCCTCGATATATTCTGACCAGAACAGCAACACATATTTTAATAGGTCAATCCTAACGCCAGCAGCAAATCTTAACTTTCATTTATTCCGTGTCTATAACGTCACTCGACGTAACAGGTGACTTATTTTTAATCATTAATGCTAAATATTTTAGTAGAGTGTTTAAGACTGGGGTTACGCTGTTTCCCCTGGCAACATGGACGAGGCAAAGAGGGAAGTTAACAGATTCAAGGGAAGAATGGGAATGGTTTAGTTTTTACGTCCCAGTACGGCTCTCTGGAGTAACTCTACAACTTGATTTTTACGTCCCAGTACTGCTCTCTGGAGTAACTCTACTACTTGGTTTTTACGCCCCAGTACTGCTCTCTGGAGTAACTCTACTACTTGGTTTTTACGCCCCAGTACTGCTCTCTGGAGTAACTCTACTACTTGGTTTTTACGGCCCAGTACTGCTCTCTCGAATAACTCTACTACTTGGTTTTAACGCCTTAGTACTGCTCTCTGAAGTAACTCTACTACTTGGTTTTTACGCCACAGTACTGCTCTCTGGAGTAACTCTACTACTTGGTTTTTACGGCCTAGTACTGCTCTCTGAAGTAACTCTACTACTTGGTTTTTACGGCCCAGTACTGCTCTTCGGAGTAACTCTACTACTTGGTTTTTACGGACCAGTACGGCTCTCTGGAGTAACTCTACTACAAAGTTTTTATGCCCCAGTACTGCTCTCTGGAGTAAGTCTACTACTTGGTTTTTACGGACCAGTACGGCTCTCTGGAGTAACTCTACTACAAAGTTTTTATGCCCCAGTACTGCTCTCTGGAGTAACTCTACTACTTGGTTTTTATGGCCCAGTACTGCTCTCTGGTGTAACTCTACTACTTGGTTTTTACGGCCCAGTACTGCTCTCTGGAGTAACTCTACTCTACTTGGTTTTTACGGCCCAGTACTGCTCTCTGGAGTAACTCTACTACTTGGTTTTTACGCCCCAGTACTGCTCTCTGGAGTAACTCTACTACTTGGTTTTTACGCCCCAGTACTGCTCTCTGGAGTAACTCTACTACTTGGTTTTTACGGCCCAGTACTGCTCTCTCGAATAACTCTACTACTTGGTTTTAACGCCTTAGTACTGCTCTCTCAAGTAACTCTACTACTTGGTTTTTACGGCCCAGTACTGCTCTCTGGAGTAACTCTACTACTTGGTTTTTACGCCACAGTACTGCTCTCTGGAGTAATTCTACTACTTGGTTTTTACGGCCTAGTACTGCTTTCTGAAGTAACTCTACTACTTGGTTTTTACAACCCAGTACTGCTCTCCGGAGTAACTCTGCTACTTGGTTTTTACGGACCAGTACGGCTCTCTGGAGTAACTCTACTACAAGGTTTTTATGCCCCAGTACTGCTCTCTGGAGTAACTCTACTACTTGGTTTTTATGGCCCAGTACTGCTCTCTGGAGTAACTCTACTACTTGGTTTTTACGGCCCAGTACTGCTCACTGGAGTAACTCTACTACTTGGTTTTTACGCCTCAGTACTGCTCTCTGGAGTAACTTTACTAATTGGTTTTTACGGCCCAGTACTGCTCTTTGGAGTAACTCTACCACTTGGTTTTTACGGCCCAGTACTGCTCTCTGTAGTAACTCTACTACTTCGTTTTTACGCCCCAGTACTGCTCTCTGGAGAAACTCTACTACTTGGTTTTTACGCCCCAGTACTGCTCTCTGGAGTAACTCTACTACTTGGTTTTACGCCCCAGTACTGCTCACTGGAGTAACTCTACTACTTGGTTTTTACGCCTCAGTACTGCTCTCTGGAGTAACTTTACTAATTGGTTTTTACGGCCCAGTACTGCTCTTTGGAGTAACTCTACTACTTGGTTTTTACGCCCCAGTACTGCTCTTTGGAGTAACTCTACTACTTGGTTTTTACGCCCCAGTACTGCTCTCTGGAGTAACTCTACTACTTGAAATACATTTTCTCTAAACATACTTATTTCACTAAGTAAAAAAAGATGAAAAATGAAATAAATTTACGTCCATTAAACATTTTTAGAATTCGCAGAGCAAGTCTGCACACACGTCTCATTATAATGTAAATAAAAGTAAGAACACACCCAACGTTAGCAGTATTAATAACGCTCAGTGGAAGTGAGCCAACGTAACCCTCGAGTGTTCTAGTGCTACTCGGGCCGTGTCTTGCCCTGTTTCGCACTTGGTATGCACCAGGCGCCGTCGTATTCTCTTCACCCCGAGAATATGTTTATCAAAACAAAAAGACATTTGTAATGAAAAAAAAGAATGTATTAGTACTTTATAGAATTCCATGAGATTCGATCCCGGGTTCTGCTTTTGCCAAAGCTTCAAATTTATATTCAGTGAATACATAAGAATGAAGTTGTAAATGAGACCGCTGGCGAGCCTGGGCTGGCTTTTATTTGACGTGCAACCATCGACTCGGCTCTTTTTAACGCGGCAGCGCAGAGAGAACCGCTTTTAATTCATTCACTTAGCTAGCTTCTTCCACGCCTTCACTGATGATTTGAATTAGGTTGATAATTATCTAACAGCAACGACCCTATTGCGATGCAGATGAACCCGCACTTTCCATATAATTACAAATGAATACAAGAAACGCCGTGCGCTGCGTTTGGATACCATTTGTTAGCATTGCCACCGAGTGCGCTCGAGCCAGAAAGTCGAAAGACTCGGTGGTGTTTTTACTGGTTTTCATTCGGTTTCTGTTTTGATTGAAGAGAAGGATCAGACTCGTGATAGTCTAAGGATGTGCGAACTACACTTTATATCATAAACTATAAGTCAATTTCGAAGTAAGTTTAGGAACGAACAATCGGAGACCTTCCCGGATAGAAGAGGATGCACGCCATTTCGGGGCTGTTTCCCTAACAGATTTAGTTGAGGACGATGGCCCCTCCGGTCATGGCACCCTTACCTTCGGACGGCTTTGATCTGCTCACGGAAGGAGCCACAGTGAGACAGGGGTCACCGCGCTCGGTGACGGCAGCCAGGTAAGTCAGTCACTGCACTCAGCCGCTCTTAAATTTCTGTTGATTGTCTATAAATTACCGATCCTGTCAGATCATTTGGCTCGTTTAGAATTTATTTATGTGTTTGTTAGAAGCCGGTTCCCTGATTAATAATGTATTTTTTAGCAGCAAAATCCGTCTACCGCTACGTAACATCCATTTCATCTATAACTTAGTCTGCAAATAAATATTAACGTATCAGGTAACAGGCTCTGTGGCCATCTTCTTATACGCTGTTATCGTCAACTCGACAATGATGAAGAATCTTTTTTTTCCCAATATTTTCTTCATTTCTCCAGCACGAGATTAGAACTTTCTAGACTAACTAAAATGGTACTGAAACACTATAGAGTTTAATTAACCG
Organism: Tachypleus tridentatus; assembly: GCF_004210375.1. Taxonomy (NCBI): domain Eukaryota; kingdom Metazoa; phylum Arthropoda; class Merostomata; order Xiphosura; family Limulidae; genus Tachypleus; species Tachypleus tridentatus. Next base: position 55,647,846 of record NC_134829.1, on the reverse strand, counting down.
AACGGTTTCTCGAAATGCCAATAAATGCTTTGAACTCTGTTATTACGGATATATAAAAGTATCTATGTACACCCAATGTTGGCTAGACTTAATAATACTAGATTTAGTACCATGAATATCTGTTTGATATCATGGATTAATATATATACATAGTTTCTTTTAGTTGGGTTTGCTTCGAATTTTGCGCAAAGCTACACGAGATCTGTCTGCGTTAGCCGTCCCCAGTTTATTAATGTGAGACAAAAGGCAAAGCAGCTAGTATCATTACCCACCCCCAGCTATTGGAATACTATTTCACCAACGAACAGTGGGATTGACCGTCACGTTATAACAACTCCAACATTGAAAAGACAAGAGTGTTTGGTGGGACCGGGATTTCAACCCTCGACCCTCAGACAGTGAGCCAAGCACCCTAACATCCTTGCCATGCCGAGTCAATTACTTTTGTTATTCCGTCATATGTGACAGAATAGTCCCCAGTTAATTGTATATTTTTCTTAATGTTTCTATAGTAGCGGAGATTTATCATTATTCATAAGTTAATACGATGTCTCGAGATCTTGTACTGAATAGGTTTCACAGAAACATACGAATACTAGCACCAAACAAGTTGACCTTTTATCATTGTACACACGTGCATGTGTGACACATAGTTACCTTAATCTACCAGTGTTGACTAATGGCTTGGACACAAGAGTTAGTCCTAGAAGATATCGTTATCATTGGCGGTGAATAAATAGCATTTAACATAGTCACCTCTAAATAAACTTTTACACTATAATTGTGACCTGAATTTATCTGCCATCTATCGGGCAGCATTTTCAATGTAATGAAGTTGGTATCACAATCATACTGTAAACCCTGACTGCATAAGAAGGTGAAAGTCTTGCGTGGTTCGGACACCATGATGGGTATCTTTCTAACTCATACAACACCCTCTTGGACACAACGTCATGTTTGACACAGCATCACGTTTGATTCATACTTGAAACAGTTTCATGTTTGACTTAATATTTTATTCGAATCAACGCCATGTTTAAAACAGTTTCATATTTGACTCGTGTTTGAAGTAATTTCATGTTTTATTTGAAAAACTCTGTGTTTGAAACAAATTTCACTTTTCATTCGTGTTTAACAGAACAACGTGTTCCAAGTAATACCAGGTTTGAAACAACGGTACGTTTGTCATAACGCCGTATCACGTATCAAGAATAGCATGCCCCGGACTTCACTGAAACGGATTACTGTGTTAGCGCTAAGTCATATTTGTGTGGAAATTTCGCTTAATGCTTTTGAACATAAAAAAGGAGTTGTAACTGTAATTTAAATCTTACATATGCATATATTCAGGCTCGTTATAAGCCTAAGTAAGTCTATATATTCTATGTTTTTATGTGAGGTAGTTAAGTTCTATCATCATTGTTTCATTGCTTCCACTGTTGAGCACCTATCTATGTTGGAAGACAACTGTTATGGTGTTAAACATGTACGTAAGGAGGTACATTTGTGTGTTAAAAGTGTTTATAAGTCAGTAATTAGTTTGAATAAGTAGCTAGATTTCTGTGCTAAAAGTGTTTATAAGTCAGTAATGAGTTTGAATAAGTAGCTAGATTTCTGTGCTAAAAGTGTGTATAAGTCAGTAATGAGTTTGAAGAAGTAGCTAGATTTCTCTGCTAAAAGTGTGTATAAGTCAGTAATTAGTTTGAAGAAGTAGCTAGATTTCTCTGCTAAAAGTGTGTATAAGTCAGTAATTAGTTTGAATAAGTAGCTAGATTTCTCTGCTAAAAGTGTATATAATTCAGTAATTAGTTTGAATAAGTAGCTAGATTTCTGTGCTAAAAGTGTGTATAATTCAGTAATTAGTTTGAATAAGTAGCTAGATTTCTGTGCTAAAAGTGTGTATAATTCAGTAATTAGTTTGAAGAAGTAGCTAGATTTCTGTGCTAAAAGTGTGTATAATTCAGTAATTAGTTTGAATAGGTAGCTAGATTTCTGTGCTAAAAGTGTGTATAATTCAGTAATTAGTTTGAATAAGTAGCTAGATTTCTGTGCTAAAAGTGTGTATAATTCAGTAATTAGTTTGAATAAGTAGCTAGATTTCTGTGCTAAAACTATGTATAAGTCAGTAATTAGTTTTATAAGTAGCTAGATTTCTGTGCTAAAAGTGTGTATAAGTCAGTAATGAGTTTGAAGAAGTAGCTAGATTTCTGTGCTAAAAGTGTGTATAAGTCAGTAATGAGTTTGAAGAAGTAGCTAGATTTCTGTGCTAAAAGTGTGTATAAGTCAGTAATGAGTTTGAAGAAGTAGCTAGATTTCTGTGCTAAAAGTGTTTATAAGTCAGTAATGAGTTTGAAGAAGTAGCTAGATTTCTGTGCTAAAAGTGTGTATAAGTCAGTAATGAGTTTGAAGAAGTAGCTAGATTTCTGTGCTAAAAGTGTGTATAAGTCAGTAATGAGTTTGAAGAAGTAGCTAGATTTCTGTGCTAAAAGTGTTTATAAGTCAGTAATGAGTTTGAAGAAGTAGCTAGATTTCTGTGCTAAAAGTGTGTATAAGTCAGTAATGAGTTTGAAAAAGTAGCTAGATTTCTGTGCTAAAAGTGTGTATAATTCAGTAATTAGTTTGAATAAGTAGCTAGATTTCTGTGCTAAAAGTGTGTATAATTCAGTAATTAGTTTTAAGAAGTAGCTAGATTTCTGTGCTAAAAGTGAGTATAATTCAGTAATGAGTTTGAAGAAGTAGGTAGATTTCTGTGCTAAAAGTGTGTATAAGTCAGTAATTAGTTTTATAAGTAGCTAGATTTCTGTGCTAAAAGTGTGTATAATTCAGTAATTAGTTTGAATAAGTAGGTAGATTTGTGTGTTAAAAGTGAGTATAAGTCAGTAATGAGTTTGAATAAGTAGCTAGATTTCTGTGCTAAAAGTGTGTATAATTCAGTAATTAGTTTGAATAAGTAGCTAGATTTCTGTGCTAAAAGTGTGTATAATTCAGTAATTAGTTTGAAGAAGTAGCTAGATTTCTGTGCTAAAAGTGTGTATAATTCAGTAATTAGTTTGAATAAGTAGCTAGATTTCTGTGCTAAAAGTGTGTATAATTCAGTAATTAGTTTGAATAAGTAGGTAGATTTGTGTGTTAAAAGTGTGTATAATTCAGTAATTAGTTTGAATAAGTAGCTAGATTTCTGTGCTAAAAGTGTGTATAATTCAGTAATTAGTTTGAATAAGTAGCTAGATTTCTGTGCTAAAAGTGTTTATAAGTCAGTAATTAGTTTGAATAAGTAGGTAGATTTGTGTGTTAAAAGTGAGTATAAGTCAGTAATTAGTTTGAATAAGTAGGTAGATTTGTGTGTTAAAAGTGAGTATAAGTCAGTAATGAGTTTGAATAAGTAGCTAGATTTCTGTGCTAAAAGTGTGTATAATTCAGTAATTAGTTTGAATAAGTAGCTAGATTTCTGTGCTAAAAGTGTTTATAAGTCAGTAATTAGTTTGAATAAGTAGGTAGATTTGTGTGTTCAAAGTGAGTATAAGTCAGTAATTAGTTTGAATAAGTAGGTAGATTTGTGTGTTAAAAGTGAGTATAAGTCAGTAATTAGTTTGAATAAGTAGGTAGATTTGTGTGTTAAAAGTGAGTATAAGTCGGTAATTAGTTTGAATAAGTAGCTAGATTTCTGTGCTAAAAGTGTCTATAAGTCAGTAATTAGTTTGAATAAGTAGGTAGATTTGTGTGTTAAAAGTGAGTATAAGTCGGTAATTAGTTTGTATAAGTAGCTAGATTTTTGTGTTACGCTCGAATCATGATAAGTGATTATATATCAGAGTATGTAGAGGAAATTAGAGATAATTTGCCAGAAAGTTGTCTCTTAGTGTCGTCAGTTTACATTAAAAATGTAAATAAATAAATGCACCATTGACTCTCCGAAAACAGTTGTGAAATCTTAAAAGAGTGAAACAACCAGCATCACTTTCATTTCACAAGAGATAAAAATGTTATTAAATAGAGTGAAACAGCCAGCATCACTTTTGTTTCACAAGAGATGAAAATGTTATTAAATAGAGTGAAACAACCAGCATCATTTTTGTTTCACAAGAGATAAAAATGTTATTAAATAGAGTGAAACAGCCAGCATCACTTTTGTTTCACAAGAGATAAAAATGTTATTAAATATAGTGAAACAGGCAGCATCACTTTCAATTCACAAGTGATAAAAATGTTATTAAATGTTTGTAGAACATATTCCTAAACTACTTACATTCTTTCCATTATTTACTGTAGCATTGGTATAAATTTGTCTTTGTTTCAATTTGGACAACATTTCTCGAAAATACGTGATAAAGAGTGTTGCCTCATAAAATGAAATGAACCTAAGCCTAAAATTAGTACATGATATTTCTTTGACCTGAGTAGTCCAGTCCGGCAAAAATGTTTTGTCAAGTAGAAAGTTAAACAACCATGAAAAGGGAAAGAAACATTAATATTTATTGATATTAAAAGCATAATCAAAATACAACAGCTAAACGAAACGTTCATGTAGCGGTTGTCCAGGAAATATCTCACATTTTCTATCGTATCGTATACGATCTTCTGTTCGATAAGTGAAACACATGTACACAGAAATCAGATTACTTGCTGATTTGTTTCTCTTTTTTAATTATAGAGGTCACAGGACAATAACTGTGTTAACTTAGGAATAGACAAACTGAGGATCGAGAGGTTGTTTTGAGGTCTGTATTGTTTCACCCTCATGTTGAGATCAGATGCTATACGTATCATTGTAGCAAATGTATTTCGTCTTATATACATATACGTGACATTATAACACACGTATTTCATGTTGTATGTAACATTATAACACACGTATTTCATGCTGTATGTAACATTATAACAGACGTATTTCATGCTGTATGTAACATTATAACACACGTATTTCATGCTGTATGTAACATTATAACACAGGTATTTTATGCTGTATGTAACATTATAACACACGTATTTCATGCTGTATGTAACATTATAACACAGGTATTTTATGCTGTATGTAACATTATAACACACGTATTTCATGCTGTACGTAACATTATAACAGACGTATTTCATGCTGTATGTAACGTTATAACACACGTATTTCATGCATGTAACGTTATAACACAGTTTTATGCTGTATGTAACGTTATAACACACGTGTTTCATGCTGTATGTAACGTTATAACACAGGTTGTTTTATGTATTGTATGTAACGTTATAACACGCGTGTTTTCATGCTGTGCGTGACGTTATAACACACGTGTTTCATGCTGTATGTGTGACGTTATAACACACGTGTTTCATGCTGTAATGACGTTATAACACACGTGTTTCATGCTGTATGTAACATTATAACAGACGTATTTCATCTTATATATATATGCGCACCATTTTAACACGTATTTCATCCTTTTTATAGGATATATATATATACCCTTATGATACACACACGTATTTATTTCTACCGTTATGATACACCCTTCATCTACATACACCATTACGACACACATTTTATGTTATGTATACCATTACGACGCACATTTTATGTTATGTATACCATTACGACGCACACTTCATCTCATATTCGCCGTTACGTTGCGCATGATCTCATATTCGCCGTTACGACACACACTTCGTCTCATATTCGCCGTTACGACACGCGCACTTCGTCTCATATTCGCCATTACGACGCGCAGCTTCATCTCATATTCACCGTTACGACGCACGTTTTTGTGTTGTGTATGCCGTTACGACGCACACTTCGTCTCATATTCGCCGTTACGACACACACTTCGTCTCATATTCGCCGTTGCGTTGCGCATGATCTCATATTCGCCGTTACGACACGCGCTTCGTCTCATATTCGCCGTTACGATTGCGCTCTCATATTCGCCATTACGACGCGCACTTCGTCTCATATTCGCCGTTACGACACACACTTCGTCTCATATTCATATTCGCCATTACGACGCACTTCGTCTCATATTCGCCATTACGACACGCACATCATCATATTCACCATTACGACACACACTTCATCTCATATTCACCATTACGACACACTTCATCTCATATTCACCATTACGACGCTTATCTCATATTCACCATTACGACACACACTTCATCTCATATTCACCATTACGACACACACTTCATCTCATATTCACCATTACAACACACACTTCATCTCATATTCACCATTACGACACACACTTCATCTCATATTCACCATTACGACACACACTTAATCTCATATTCACCATTACGACGCACACTTCATCCTGCATACATCCACACATACACAATGGTGGAAATTAACAATTCTTACAACAACCTTCTTTCATTCTTTTTATAAGGATCTTAAGACTGATGACCTGGGGTGTACACATTCTCACACACATATTATGTGGAAATGTTAATTTTCAAACACGACTGCGATGTGTTATCACAACATAAGTCTCGCCAAGTACAAAATCATTGTGCGAAACTTGGTTAGAGTAATGAGTCATACCATTCTTGTCTTATTAGGTGTAGACGATGGCTTGTAACCAACAGAAATTGCCATCTTTGGTTATAAGAAAAATAATATATATATATATATATATGCATGACTGATCGTTCTCTTGTTGTTACGTTATCAATTTACACATAATGTCGAATTATTTACGTGTCTCTCCATCTGGTTGGACAAACTCTAGAACTAGGATATTGTTTTTACGACTCAGACTTCTACTTGGTCGATCTATTATTTATCCTTGTTTACAATGTCCTTTTCAAAATTGTTTAGAAAACATGGTTCAAATAAATTTCCTACGTGTAGGTGGTGTTCCAATAATTTACTGTTTCACTCACTGGAAACACTTGTAAATATTACTACATTTTCATGTTATTCTGGAGATCATTCCACTGTTTCAAAGTATTTTCTAACAATGTATACAGATATAACTCTGATATATTTTATACACGGAATTATTACTATATAATGGTAAAGACCCGGCATGACTAAGTGTGTTAAGGCGTTTGACTCATAATCCGAGGGTCGCGGGTTCGAATCCCCGTTGCACCAAACATGCTCGCCTTTTCAGTCGTTATAAGGTGACGATCAATCCCACTATTCGTTGGTAAAAGAGTAGCCCAAGAGTTGGCGGTGAGTGGTGATGACTAGCTGCCTTCCCTCTAGTCTTACATTAGGGACGGTTTGTGTAGATAGCTCTCGTGTAGCTTCGCGCGAAATTCAAACCATCTTATTGGTACATCAGTTCAACTTTAGGAACAGTTAACCACAAAAATATTTACGGAAAGTTCTTAAACAAATTAATTTATTAAATTCATCCGTTACAAACAGGAAACCGACGCATTCATCACCTAGTTTTATTACTCAATCCATTATACTCTAGAGTAGTTTCACGTGAAAGGAAGAAAACTTGTTAATTTTAAATTGGTTGATTGTCACATGTTTAGTTTTCATTAGGATTACTCATATTGTTTCTGCTCCTCCTGACATATCTGTGTGCCAATGTGCTACTTCTACACATATATATTTGACATTGGTTTATTTGTTTAAATACATCTCAGGTCTTTTTAATTCAAAATTACGTCTTTTATATCTATACTACGTTTCAACTTGCAATTCTCTAACTAAAATTCTATTACGGAGTGCAAAATGGATTATATACTTTGGACATTAGGCTTTGTAGTTGTTTTCTATAAGAAAGGTTAGTAACAATGGATCGGAAAAGATGATAAACTTCGGAGACGTAAATAAGTATAAAAAACTCAAAATATATTGTTCCTCTATTGTTTTATTCAAACAGTTACTACAGAGAGACACAGATGTTTTAGTGTTGGGCTTTCGTATTTTATTTAGTGTTATAATTATTACATCCACATGAATATTGTTTTTTTCAATTCTTTAATCACCTGCTTTCCTCTTATTTAAAAATAAGTCAGATGTTAAATATATTGAATTACTGGTGTGAGTTTTTTACACCTTAAGAGAGGGTAGTGGCACCTTAAATACCACTAAGTGTTCGCTTCAGTTTCATCATTACAATTACTGGTGCCTTTAATATCAGAACAGTTGGCTTGAAATTCACCATATGTTAATATTAGTGGTACCATAAATTCCACGCGTTGGTGGTATAAGCTTTACTTCTTGCATTATGTATATATATTAAACATATTTATTTTATGTTTCAGTGACATTAAATATACAAATAAATATATTCAGATCAACAGTAAATAGTAAATCGTTCATTAAATATTACAGATTTCTGAAAATAACAAAACCAATAATCACTTCTCTATTCTCTCTTATTATTCTATATTTCAGTGCTAAATATAGCTAAGCTTTTCGTCAAAGCGGGTATTAAACAACCCGACAAGCAAGGTGATGTGTGGGAGATACAGCTTACTGCATTCAGGACAAATATGTGATTAACATTACATTTATCTGGCTCTCTTAAACCTTTCTGATCAGATTATACAATGTGACAAAAACTGACGTATATTTTATGCGATGTTAAAATCTTGGTATATTCGTCGATATATTTAACGTCTATCACAGCAAATATAAAAATATTTTAGCCCGCATACGGAAGCCCTATTATTGTGTCTTGTGTGTTGATTGTATTTTTAACATGGTTTCATAACTTCTTTGTTTCGACTATGTCCTAATTGGTGTAATCGTATGTTAAACGATTATGTGAACCCTAATGAAGTAACCATTATTTAGTCTGTGAACCCTAATGAAGTAACCATTATTTAGTCTTTTGTTTTTTTAATTTAACCTTTTATATATCTCATGTAATTTTTGATCCGGAAGCCCGTGATCAACATCTGCTCAACATCAGAGAGAACATCGTATATCCGGATTAGTGATTACTGACATATTCTATGTCCTCCATGCATATATCCGTTTATCGTCTTTTCGTTTTCTTCTTTGGATTTTTGCTTTTTTATACTATCTCGTGCACGTCACCTAGATTACAGAACTCGTTAGTGTGTTTCGGTGTTTTTCACTTGGAATTGGGTAGTTTCGAAAGATGAATTATATCTCTGTGTTATGAAATGTTCCGCCGGGGTGGGGGGTAATAAAGGACAGACAATTAAAGTAATATATATATATATATCTTCAGTGTAGCATGTGTAGGTAAGTAATTACTTTATCATGTGCTATAAGACAGGGAATCGTTGGCTTCTAGCTCTGTCGTGGATCAGTTGTTCTTACCAGTGTGGTCAGCAGGTTGATCCAAACTCCAAATCGCAACGCATTAATTCCGATGTTTGTTTGTTTGTTTTTATGCTGACAAGCAAAATCGGATGGAACAGCTCCTAATGGTGGTCTGCAGGGTCTATTGCCCCAAGGAAGTGCCCTACACAAACTGACCAAAATAAAAAAATGGTCCACTAATTACTGTTTGAACATCGTGAATGGTTGCTGTCTGGGAGCAGCTTAAAACAAACCTGTCGATATTATATTAATTTCTTTGACATATTTTTACTAAAACCAGATATGAAAGACGTTGTCATTATTATGGTTTAGAAAGTTACTAATTAGAAATTATATTATTTCAACTAATTTCTAGGAAAACTGTATATTCCACGATCCTACAAATTAATTATTATGCGCAGATAACCGTTATCATACAAATAAAAAATGTTTTGTCTATATAGTAATATAATAATAATACAAGCATCCTGTAGGATCTATTACTAGTCGTATTTAAAATATTTTTTATCCGTCAGTCTGTTTTTTTTTTTATAATAAACCATGTTCTCACTTGAAATATGTCGTCCCCCACTGGAACAGCGGTAATTTTACGGACTTTTTTTATTTTTAATTTCGTGCAAAGCTACGCGAGGGCTATCTGCGCTAGCCGTCCCTAATTTAGCAGTGTAAGAGTAGAGGGTGTGTGTTTGTATGTGTTTTTATTATAGCAAAGCCACATCGGGCTATCTGCTGAGCTCACCGAGGGGCAGCGAACCCCTGATTTTAGCGTTCTAAATCCGTAGACTTACCGCTGTATTAGCGGAGGGCAAGACTAGAGGGAAGGCAGCTACTCATCACCACCCACCGCAAACTCTTGGGCTACTCTTTTTCCAACGAACAGTGGGATTGACCGAAACATTATAACGCCCCCACGGGCTGAAAGGGCGAGCATGTTTTGGGTGACGGGGATTCAAACCCGTGACCCTCATATTACGAGCCGAGTGTCTTAACCACCTGGCCAGCATCATTTGAATTCTAAAATATATGTAGAACTATTATATACGACAGAAATAAATGTTATCTTTTTAGTTTAAAAATAGATATAAAAGAGGAATTTACTTGTTTCTTGAATAAAAGTCCCAGAATTATCTTAATATTATGTTATTATATCATATTGAACAAATATATGTTTCTACTTTTTATGTAATGCCTTGAGCTACTTTTATAATAAGATACCACGAATACATTGTATAGAAAACTGTGTATTTGACGCTTCAGCTTATGTGTTCCTTAACTGGAGCAGCAACCTAGAGAGTACAATTACTGACTAGTCCTGATTAGTAAAAACTAATCGGATTATTACTAGAACGAGTTATGACTCTTGTATTTAGTTTACTAGGACTAGTCATGACTCTGTAGTTTGTGTACAAGAACTAGTCATGACTCTCTGTAGTTAGTTTAACAGAACCAGTCATGGATTACGTAGCTAGATTTCTAGAAATAGTCATGGATTATGTAGTTAGTTTACTAAAACTAATCATGACTCTCTGTAGTTAGTTTACTAGGACTAGTCATTAATTATGTAGTTACTTTACTAAAACTAGTCATGACGTCTGTAGTTAGTTTACTATGACTAGTCATGAATTATGTAGTTAGTTTAATAAAACTAATCATGACGTCTGTATTTAGTTCTGGGTTCGAAATTATGTGGTGCATTTACTTAAGTTAAAAAGTAATATATATAAGCCAACAGCTTTTTCTTCCAAGTATGGTGAATCTATTAGCCCGAAACGACCTCCGCTTCGATCCGAAACTCTGTTTCCGTCGATACGCAAAATAGAGAAAAGAAAACAAAAATGGAAGAGAGCCAAAAATAAGCATATTTATCTGTTATTCTAAGCACAATGAAAATAGTTTTAAAAAGTCTCAATCTTACACATTGAAATATATTATAGAAGGATTCACAAAGTTTTGAAAGTCCCAATTCTGTGATTTCTTTGAGAGATCAATATGGCGGTCGTCGAATCTGGTTAGAAACATTTTACCAAATTAAAGATTTTAAGTTTAAATATTTTACCTGTTGTTTTTTGTTGATTGACCCTTGAAGCTGTGCAATGGCTAACAGTTCGTAATTTTGCAACGATATTCTTCAGAGAATATAGCTAATCAAAACTACCCACCGCCAACTCTTGGGCTTCTGTTGTTGTTGAAAAGTCAGATTGACACTTACACTAATAATGCACAAGTGACCCCAAACGAATTATTATAAAGAACATTTTAACTGCAATTATTTTGTTTTTCTCTTGCGTTTAAGATCATGGCTACAAAATCAACTATCTGCACTGGTTTTCGAACCTCAAATTTTAGTGTTATAAGCTCTATAAATTACTGCTGAGCCAAAGAGGTATAAGGTCCCTTGTCATATAATAAATTTGTTAGAATTGTGTGTATAACGTTTACAACGTATTCACTGTTGTATATTTACTTTAGAACGTACGTTTTTCTCTATAATTTTCTTTTTTGCATGTGACGTATTTTACTGACTGTATTGCGCAAGTCCCGCCTGTTCTCAAAATTTGTAGAACGTTCTTGAGTCTAAATAAGAACAATACTTGTTTAACAAAAGCAAGCGAGAATATTGTTGAAAGTTCTACAAACTCGCATGATTCCTATAAAAAACGGCTAGTTAAGAGACGAAAGAAGAAAAATATTATTGGACAGCTACAGTTAATATAAGAGTAACAATAAAAACGTTCTTAATTAATTTTCTTTGTTTGTGAATCTCGCACAAAGCTACACGAGGGCTATCTGTGCTAGCCGTCCCTAATTTAGCAGTGTAAGACTAGTTTTGTTTGTTTGTTTTTTTTGGAATTTCGCACAAAGATACTCGAGGGGTATCTGTGCTAGCCGTTCCTAATTTAGCAGTGTAAGACTAGAGGGAAGGCAGCTAGTCATCACCACCCACCGCCAACTTGGGCTTGGGCACCGTCACTTATAACGCCCCCACGGCTGGGATGGCGAGCATGTTTACGCACGCGGGCGCGAACGAACGAGTCGCACGCCTGCGCTCGATGCCAGGCCATCCAGAGGGAAGGCAGCTAGTCACACCACCCACCGCCAACTTATACCACGAATAGTGGGATTCACCGTCACATTATAACGCCCCCACGGCTGAAAGGGCGAGCATGTTGGGCGCGACGGGGATGCAAACTCGCGACCCTAAGATTACGAGTCGCAAGCCTTAACACGCTTGGCCATGCCGGGCCGAAAACGTTCTTACAATAACAATAACAATAATAGTGTTCTGATGTTAATATAACACTAATAATAATAATCGTTGTTACTATAACAATAATAATGTTCTAAAGTGGGTATAAAAGAAAAAATAAGAAACGTTGTTAATATAACAGTAATAATGTTATAAAGTTAATATAAGATTAATAATAATAGTGTTCTAAAGTTAATATAACAGTAACAATAAGTAACGCTGTTAACAGTAGTTAATCTCACGAAATCTGAAGTTTTGTTTGTTTCTTTTCTAATTTCGCGCAAAACTACACCAGGGCTATCTACGCTAGTCGTCCCTAATTTAACAGAATAAGACTAGAGGGAAGGCAACTAGTTATCACCACCCACCGCTAACTCTTGAACTACTCTTTTACAAACGAATAGTGGGGTTGACCGTCATATTATAACGGCCCTACGGCTGAAAGGGCGAGCATGTCTGGTGCGACCGGGATTCAAACCCGTGACCCTCGAATTACGAGTCGAGCGCCTTAACCACCTGACCATGTCGGGCCGAAAACTGCAGCAAAATGAAAAGTCAATTGTAAGTCTGTTCTGTACTGTTTGGTAACTGTTATCACTTTCAGTTTCAGTTGTTGTGTTGTTATCATGTTTTACTTCTTTATTACCCGAAATGGCAAGGTGGTCTAAGCACTCGATTTGTACTCTGAGGGTCGGGGATTCGAATCACCGTCGCCACATACATGCTTGTCCTTTAAGTCGTTGGGGCGTTATAATGTGACGGTCAATCCCACTATTCGTTGGTTAAAGAGTAGCCCAGAAGTTCATAGTGGGTTGTGATGACTAGCTGCCTTCCCTATAGTCTTACACATGGTTCGCGACCCATCGCTGAGAAAACAAAATCATCTATTTGGAGTTGCTAGCACAGATAGCCCTCGAGTAGCTTTGTGCGAAATTCCAAAAACAAAACGTTGACACACAAATGGCTATAAATAAAACGGGTTTTATTCGCCTAGTGTTTCATACTCGATTCAAATACCAGTAGTTTTCAGTGTGGTAACTGTGTGTAAAACCACACTTACATAAGGAAAAGTGTTTCTGTTCGAACTGCAATATCTTGAGAAGAAACGATCATGAATATAATGTTATATCACAACAATATAAAGATACATAGTTCTATATCACAACAATATAAAGATACATAGTTCTATATCACAACAATATAGAAATACATAGTTCTATATCACAACAATATAAAAATACATAGTTCTGTATCACAACAATATAAAAATACATAGTTCTATATCACAACAATATAAAGGTACAAGGTTCTATATCACAACAATATAAAAATACAGTTCTATATCACAACAATACAACCATAATATAATTCTATTTCACAACAATACAACCATAATATAGTTCTATTTCACAACAACATCAGAACCATAATATAGTTCTATTTCACAACAACAACACAACCATAATATAGCTCTATTTCACAACAATACAACCATAATATAGTTCTATTTTACAACAACAACACAAACATGAATATAGTTCTATTTCACAACAATACAACCATAATATAGTTCTAGTTCACAACAATACAACCATAGTATAGTTCTATTTCACAACAGTACAACCATAATATAGTTCTATTTCACAGCAGTACAACCATAATATAGTTCTAGTTCACAACAATACAACCATAGTATAGTTCTATTTCACAACAATACAACCATAGTATAGTTCTATTTCACCACAGTACAACCATAATATAGTTCTATTTCACAGCAGTACAACCATAATATAATTCTATTTCACAACAATACAAACATGAATATAGTTTTATTTCACAACAATATAACCATTTTTAGTTCTGTTTCACAACAATAGAAACATAATGTAGTTCTATTTCACAACAGTAAAACCATAATATAGTTCTATTTCACAGCGGTACAACCATAATATAATTCTATTTCACAACAATACAAACATGAATATAGTTTTATTTCACAACAATACAAACATGAATATAGTTCTATTTCACAACAATATAACCATAATATAGTTCTATTTCACAACACTACAACAATAATATAGTTCTATTTCACAGCAGTACAACCATAATATAGCTCTATTTCACAACAATACAAACAATAATATAGTTCTATTTCACAGCAGTACAACCATAATATAGCTCTATTTCACAACAATACAAACATGAATATAGTTCTATTTCACAACAATACAACCATAATATACTTCAATTTCACAACAACATCAGAACCATAATATAGCTCTATTTCACAACAACATCAGAACCATAATATAGCTCTATTTCACAACAGTACAACCATAATATAGTTCTATTTCACAACAGTACAACCATAATATAATTCTATTTCACAACAATACAAACATAATATAGTTCTATTTCACAACAATACAAACCATAATATAGTTCTATTTCACAACAATATAACCATAATATAGTTCTATTTCACAACAGTACAACAATAATATAGTTCTATTTCACAACAATATAACCATAATATAGTTCTATTTCACAACAGTACAACCATAATATAGTTCTATTTCACAGCAGTACAACCATAATATAGCTCTATTTCACAACAATACAAACATGAATATAGTTCTATTTCACAACAATACAACCATAATATAGTTCTATTTCAAACAATACAAACATGAATCTTGTTCTATTTCACAAGAATATAACCATTATATAGTTCTATTTAACAACAATAGAAACATAATATAGGTCTATTTCACAACAGTACAACCATAATATAGCTCTATTTCACAACAATACAAACATGAATCTTGTTCTATTTCACAACAATATAACCATTATATAGTTCGATTTAATAACAATAGAAACATAATATAGGTCTATTTCACAACAATACAACCATAATATAGCTCTATTTCACAACAATACAAACATAATATAGTTCTATTTCACAACAATACAAACATGAATCTTGTTCTATTTCACAACAATATAACCATTATATAGTTCGATTTAATAACAATAGAAACATAATATAGGTCTATTTCACAACAGTACAACCATAATATAGCTCTATTTCACAACAATACAAACATGAATATAGTTCTATTTCACAACAATACAAACATGAATCTTGTTCTAGTTCACAACAATATAACCATTATATAGTTCGATTTAATAACAATAGAAACATAATATAGGTCTATTTCACAACAGTACAACCATAATATAGTTCTATTTCACAACAATACAAACATGAATATAGTTCTATTTCACAACAATACAAACATGAATCTTGTTCTATTTCACAACAATATAACCATTATATAGTTCGATTTAATAACAATAGAAACATAATATAGGTCTATTTCACAACAGTACAACCATAATATAGTTCTATTTCACAACAATACAAACATGAATCTTGTTCTATTTCACAACAATATAACCATTATATAGTTCTATTTAATAACAATATAACCATTATATAGGTCTATTTCACAACAGTACAACCATAATATAGGTCTATTTCACAACAGTACAACCATAATATAGTTCTATTTCACAACAATACAAACATGAATCTTGTTCTATTTCACAACAATATAACCATTATATAGTTCGATTTAATAACAATAGAAACATAATATAGGTCTATTTCACAACAGTACAACCATAATATAGTTCTATTTCACAACAATACAAACATGAATATAGTTCTATTTCACAACAATACAAACATGAATCTTGTTCTATTTCACAACAATATAACCATTATATAGTTCGATTTAATAACAATAGAAACATAATATAGGTCTATTTCACAACAGTACAACCATAATATAGTTCTATTTCACAACAATACAAACATGAATATAGTTCTATTTCACAACAATACAAACATGAATCTTGTTCTATTTCACAACAATATAACCATTATATAGTTCGATTTAATAACAATAGAAACATAATATAGGTCTATTTCACAACAGTACAACCATAATATAGCTCTATTTCACAACAATACAAACATGAATATAGTTCTATTTCACAACAATACAAACATGAATCTTGTTCTATTTCACAACAATATAACCATTATATAGTTCGATTTAATAACAATAGAAACATAATATAGGTCTATTTTACAACAATACAATCATAATATAGTCCTATTTCACAACAGTAAAACCATAATATAATTATGTTCCACAACAACACAAACATAGTATGTCAGTAATGTCGAGAAAACCCACTTGTAGAGAAAAATATATGTAAACACGGCTCGTTTGGGTTGAAGAATGTCGAAACGTTGTTCGCTTCTTTACGTAACATATTTTCTAAACCCAAACGAGCCGTTTTACATATATTTTTACAAACATAATATAGTCCTATTTCACAAGAATACAAACCTAAATGTAGTCCTATTTCACAATAATACAAATGTGAATACGGTGCTATTCCACAACAATGCTAACTAAGTACCCTAAACACAAAACTGGTTGAGCATTAACATAATGGTTCGTTATAGCGATAAAAACACTCAAGTTTTTTTTTATGTTTCTTAACAACACAGCTAACACGCGGTTTCAGCTCAAAATGAAATACAACGTTTGTATATCAGTCATCGTATTTGTGTTCTGTTTTGGTAGTCTACAATAATTGTGTTGCAGTCATTAAAACATCAGGTTTGTGTTTCGAAGAAATGGACTTGTGTCACCTTAGATAGAAGTTGTTGTGATCTAGCAGTGTACATTAAAGGTTGTTATGTTCTTAGGTAATGCAATTAACCTATATACATAAAGCTGACTTCGCTGGCATTAAACCTTGACCTGATTAACCGTGAATAAACATATTTCTGACATCCTAGCTACTTTATTTTATAGTGCCACAAATAAATACGTTAATCATTAGATGTAGCAATATATCGTCCACCATATATGTCTCACCTTCAGATAAAATGGGACAACCTGAAGAGCTAAGATAATTCATCACATATATGAAAACATGACTATCAATATTCTATCTTTTAAAATCGTTGTTTGTTTGTTTGTTTTTAACTGGAATCAGGCTTCTTAAGTCATAAAAATAAATCGTAACTGTGATCGCAGTGATGAGACATTGTAGCTCTGAGATATGCTCTCTTAAATTAAACAACAAAAATATTGTTATTTTAATATTTACTATCGCAAAATCGACGCCAAATACGATTTCGATCTCTCAAACCTTAAAATTTTAATTATGTTTCTTCATTGCTTATAAATTATGAGAACTTCACAGTAATGTTCCTTGTGGCTCCATCTAGCAACTTAATAAGTAATACTTTTTGTTTTATTAATTTGTTGTTTTTATTAAAATTATAAAGTTATCAATAGTTGTATCAATTGTATTACTATTTATGTAGGTCAACGTATAAACGTCTACTGGTTTATTTTTAGACGTCACAAAACAAATACTGCCAGTTAATTACGAAATGGAAGTGATTGTGTTTCTCTTGCTTTTCTGTTTTAGACATTTGATGCTAGATTGTTTCTGAACGTAAAGCTGTGCGGTACGCTTTCTATACTTTGAAAGGCTCCAACCCTAAATTGTAGCGTTGTAAATGTCCGTTACTTACAGCTGGCCCACCGAATGTTCACCGTGTTTACCCTTAGATAGCTAAAGTAACGAAGTTAAACACTAGAGAGATATAATCAAACGTTAATTGATGTAAGTGGAAATATAATTTATGTTGAACTAAATACGCCAGCCAAATACAAATGTATTTTCTTTAAATGATTTGTCCGTAATGTGCTTAGCATAATCCTGTTGACTAGTTTGGCGACATAAATCCTGTTTGTTTTAAAACGTTTGTGGAAATCTACGTTCCTAATTTTGAGCTAGCACACCAGAGGGAAGACACTCAGCACATGCCATCCACAACCAACTCATCGTCTACTCTTGTCTGACCAAATAGTAGGATTTAAATCTCTCTCAGTCTTTCCCAAACCTCAGATTGTGTTTATGCATCAATGTCGCGAACCATTAGTCTGGACATGCTAATTATTTGGCCAAACCTGGCGCTTTAAACATAGTTTATAGTACACTTATCACAGGTATGATTCTTAGGAATTGTAACGTTTCGGCTGTTAATATTTCAACACCAATATGCGTTACAAAACTAAACACATTGTACAGCTGATCCTTGCACTTCTCCAATTGTACCTGGGTTAAAATGTGATGGTCAATTCCGCTTTTCATTGGTATTAGAGTAGCCTAAGAGTTGGTGCTGAGTGTTGGCTTTCACTTTAGTCTATAACTTCTAAATTAGGGACGAGTAGAGAAGGCAAACAAACAACAGTTGAAATTCTAAATCCGAGTAATGTATGGACTAAGATAGGTTTAAAACAGTCCCCCAGTGGCTCAGCGGTATGTCTGCGGATTTACAAAGCTAAAAACCAGGTTTCGATACCCGTGGTGGGCAGAGCACAGATAGCCCATTGTGTAGCTTTGTGCTTAATTCAAAATAACAACAACAGGTTTAAAACGTGTTAAAAATTTAACTGTCCGAATAAAAATCTTACTATGAGGAAGCAGTACAAACATACATAATCACGACGTGCTGTCTTCCTTCGTGGAGGGTAGGGGGAGACAAACTGAGACTGGTATTCCTGTTGATTGTGGAGGGTAGGGGGAGACAAACTGAGACTGGTATTCCTGTTGATTGTGGAGGGTAGGGGGAGACAAAGGGAGACTGGTATTCCTGTTGATATAAAATAACAACCTGTGTTTCCAGGTCTTTAATACCTCAATATTTCGATATTCTACAAGTTTACTAATCCCGTTAAACATGTGATTATTAAACTTCTACATCTTCTATCAAGCAGCAGAAGAGAAATATTGAGCTAATAATGAGATATTTTTGAAATATAGTTCGTTATTTTATTTATCTTAACAGGAATTTCACTTCATTTTGTGTTAACTAAAGTTGAGAGTTATAATGATGGTACTTCTCGATTACGAGAAACTCACTTGAAATACAAATGTATCTCAGTAACACTGTTGCTGATAAGGAGAGAACAATGTTTCGACCTTCCTAGGTCATCTTCAGGTTAAGAAAAGTGACTACCTGAAGATGACCTAGGAAGATCGAAACGTTGCTTTCTCCTTATCAATAAAAGTGTTACTACCCATACCAGTTGTTCTCAGATACATAATGATGGTTCTATTTTCAAAATACGCTGGACATATATTCAATAGGTCTAAGGTTTGAGCCACGATGTGTCACTAAATATATTCCGTATCTTCTGGTGAAAGGGTGGGAGCTATAGCTGTGCTAGACGAATTTACATTCCAATTAAGAGCAACCGTGTAGGCGGCAGGTGCTGCTAACTGTTGTCTTCCCTATGTTGAATAGTTCTAAATTAGTGACGAGTATGTGTGGTGTTTAGAAACAAATTCCACAAATAAAATTTCTTCAACACTGCTGTATTATATAACATTATATTGTACAGAAAATATCTTTCGTTTTGCGTATGGGTAATCTCAGTCAGTGAAATATGTGTAACTTTATTCAGAGACATATGTATAACCTTAGTCAGAGCTCTGTAACAACTTATGTGGTAATTCTTGTTTAGTTATTGTCATTATTATTAAGAAGCAGGAAAAACATTTAGAAAAATAATGGGGAAATATATGACGTCATGTGACGTCACTCGTCCAAATGTGATACATATTTTACTCCGTTCGACGGCTGGAGTTAGTTTTACCCCTGCATGTGTATTATGTATGTGCTGTGTGAACAGTATAACTCGAAAAGCTGTCATTTTACTCTCATCACATTTGGTAGAAATGTTCAGTATCATCTAAGAATTGGATTGTTAATTTTTGGTGAATTCAAATCAAAGGTCAAAGTCAGCCATTTTTATTACATCGGTATAGCAAACTGTTGTATATCTTGACCTACACCACTAAGGGTGAGGATTGTTTGCTCTTGAATTTCGCGCAAAGCTACACGAGAGCTGTCTGTGCTAGCCGTCCCTAATTTTGCAGCGTAAGACTAAAGGGAAGGCAGTTAGTCATCACCACCCACCGCCAACTCTTAGGTTACTCTTTTACCAACAAATAATGGGATTTACTGTTACATTATAACGCTTCCACATCTGATAGGGCGAGCACGTTTGGTACGACGGGAGATTTGAACCCGCGACCCTCAGATTACGAGTCGAGTGCCTTAACCGTGTCATGCCGGGCCTCGAGGGTAAGGAATTGTTATGTAAAGACAATTCTTTGTTTAAATTTGTGATTCCTATGTCGTAGTAATTTCACTGCTTTCTGATAAAATAAACGGTACTTAGATGTTAACGGTGGCCATTAATTTCGTGATTACTTTTGTTATCAGATGTAATATAAATGTAATGTGCTTACACATGATAACAAATTTTTAAATTTTTTTCAAGTTAAGCCATATTTTATCTCCGCCCCAAAGATGATGAAATTTACGTCATTACATGATCAAGGCCAATCCAATGCCACTATCTATCAAAACATTATGGCCTCCAGAAACAATTGTTTCTTTTCTTCTGTGTGACATATATGAGTCTAATGCTTTCTCATTAAGTTTTTTTTTGTTCTTATGAAAAGAAAACAAAACATGTATTAATCTAAATAAATCGTATGCATTTAATATTATATTAATATGTTTTAAATTTCTTATACATTCAAGTGATTTTAATGGCCCCCCAATAATACGAAGGTACTAAATAAACCTTTGGCCATGAACTGAACGATATAAAGAAAACATCTCTACAGGTTATTGAGTGTTGACAAATAAACTTTAGTCGTATTGTTTGCTTCATCAAGAGGTTTTGAGAGTTGTATATTTTGATGTATTTTTTAATAATTTAGTTTTAAGAAACACTTTCTATTTACTAGCTGGATAAGTTATAAATATAATATTTAATTTATTGTCCGTTCAAAATTGGAAGTGATAGACTGTAAGAAAAATAACAACATTAAAAATAATTATTTCGAGGTTTCGGTATTCGTAACCTACATACGACATTTTTGATATATTTATACATAAACAGTACTCAGCTGTGCTCCAGAATATAAAATGTTTTAGTTTTCTTAACGGTTCGGAAAACGTATTTGTTAGAAGAGCTTAATTGATGGTGTAAATACTCAATTGCATTTGGTTTCTAAATTAATTAAATTAACCTAAGACCAGTAATCTTAATCAGAAAGCACGTGCACTACTATACAATGATCAGTAGTGTGTGACATGTAACAATATTACTACAACAAATATTGAATAAAAATAATAAAACACAATTACTTCCGTTTGAATGATGCTCTATTGTTTATGTTGTTTTGAATTAACCACAAAGCTACACAATGGGCTATCTGTGCTCTGCCCACCATGGGTATTAAAACCCGGTTTTTAGCGTTGTAAATTCGCAGACATACCGCTGAGCCACTAGGGGGCCTGTATTATTTAACATTGGCAACTGTCAAATATAATCGGTTGAGTACTAATGTAAAGATGTGTTTCTTTTTAAAACTATCTTCGTTTGTTTTTGAGCAATGCCACAAAGGCACTCGAATCTGAGGGTCGCGGATTCGAATACCCGTCGCACAAAATATACTCGCCCTTTCAGCCGTGGGGGCGTTATAATGTAACGGTCAATCCCACTATTCGTTGGTAAAAGAGTAGCTCAAGAGTTGAAGGTGGGTAGTGATAACTAGCTCCCTTCCTTTTAGTCTTACTCTGCTAAATTAGGGACAGCTAGCACAGATAACCCTTGTGTAGCTTTGCGCGAATTTTAAAACAAACAAGGCCCGGCATGGCCTAGCGCGTAAGGCGTGCGACTCGTAATCCGAGGGTCGCGGGTTCGCGCGCCCGCGTCGCGCTAAACATGCTCGCCCTCCCAGCCGTGGGGGTGTATAATGTGACGGTCAATCCCACTATTCGTTGGTAAAAGAGTAGCCCAAGAGTTGGCGGTGGGTGGTGATGACTAGCTGCCTTCCCTCTAGTCTTACACTGCTAAATTAGGGACGGCTAGCACAGATAGCCCTCGAGTAGCTTTGTGCGAAATTCCCAAACAAACCAAAACCAAAAAAACAAACAAACCCCGCCATCTTTCTTCCGAAATAGAAAGCAAACATTGTAGCTATTTGAAAGTTTCAAAAAATTGCATCTTTTCTTCTTACACATGTGAATACACATTTTTTATTTTCATCGTGATCAACAGAAGACCACTGGTTAACTTACAATAAAGGGCAACTGTGGAAGATGTTTTGTTGTTAAATTTTTGCGCAAGGATACTCGATACCTTTCTGCTCTAGCCGTCTATAATTTTGAACTGGCAGACCAGATGGAATGGCAAGACAGCTGACATTATCCGCCCCAGATCTTGGGCTACTCTTTTATGAACGAATAATGCACTTAGCTGTTACATTATAACGTTCCACTGCTGATAGGACGAGCATGTTCAATGACAGGATTCGAACTCACGATCAGAAGATAGCGAGTCAAAAGTGCTCCACATATTAAGCCTCGCTAGGCTTCACAAATATAGAGAAAACGAAAAGAAATGACTATAGATTTTTAACTAACATAGATCATACAGACTTGTAGCATTATCTCGCTCTTACTATGTATGAATTTCTCTTACAAAAAAGTATAGAGTAATTCATATTCCAGTTGTGAAGTGCATTAGAAACATAATCTAACAGTAATTACTGACATTACGGCTGTTACCAACAAGAAACTGTTCCTCCCCTTGGGTTAGTTTATGTGGTTCATAATTCAATGTTCTGGTTTGATTTTTTTTTTCGAATTTCTCTTAAATCTACACGAGGACTGTCTTTGTTAGCTATCCCTAATTTGGCAGTAATAGACTAAAGGAGAGGTAACTAATCAATTCTACTCACCGTCAACAGCTGGGCTACTCTCTTACCAACAAATAGTGGCATTGGCCGTAACCTTATAACGCCTTTATGGCTGTATGACCAACCATGTTTGGTGACGGGAATTCGAACGAGCGACCCTCAGATTTCGAGTCGAGCACCCTAAGGGTTAGCCGTTTCCTTGTCATAAAGTTTACCTTTTTTCCATATAACGTTGTTAACTCTACTGTGATTATGGAATGAAGCTGTTAAAACTACACACACACACGCGCGAAGAATGTTAAATTATTTTCGAAATACATCAGTTCGTATCTAATTCAATGTCCCCTGGTGAGCAAAAATAAAAGTCGGTATATAACTTTTCACTCCACGTATACTCGAATTCTATTAAAGAGCCTGGATGGTTTTCAGAAAGACCCACGCACTCGACTGTTCTAGAGAGATTAGAAAACTGGTCACGATCAGATCATTTCTACCCTGGAAGCAAGGCGGAAGAATTTCTAGCAGTAAACAAATCCTAGAACATCTTGCTCACAGAGCGATTAATTCAATCTTCTCTTTAACTAAGCAACAGAGTTGCATATATACCAACTACACAAGACAGCAAAACATTAGTTCATAGTTTAACATAACTTAAAAAACACAAGCCAAAAACTAAGCTTTAAATAATTCCAAAATAATATACAGGAATGAAATTATTAGCCTAAAAAATTGTCACAACAAACTGAAAATTGATTTAATATGTTATTATCAATCTTTATATAAGAATATTTAAATTTTCCTTAATACCAGTAATGCTTCGTCATATTTTGTTGTTTTTATTTCATTTTTCAATGATGCTTCTTTGTTTGATTTTGAATTTCGCGCAAAGCTACACGAGGGATATCTGCGCTAGACGTCCCTAATTTAGTTGTGTAAGACTAAAGAGAAGACAGCTAGTCATAACCACCCACCGCCAACTCTTTTACCAACGAATAGTGGGATTGATCGTAACATTATAACGCCCCTACGGCCGAAAGGGCGAGCATGTTTGGTGCGACGGGGATCCGAACCCGCGACTCTCAGATTACGAGTCGAACGCCTTGGCCCACCTGGCCGTGCTGGGCCTTTTTTCACTGATGTCGAAGATAGAACGTTAAAGGAATTCTTGTAACTTCAAAAATAAGGTAAATCACAAACTTCACACAGATGTTTACTTTAAAATTATAGTAAAGTGTTTTAAAGAAGGAAATAAGATATAAGGAGATCTAAACTGAATGTTCGTTCAAATATACGTACAATGTTGTTTCAGTTACAGCTGTCCCCCGATGTGACAGCTCTATGTTTACAAACTTACTACGCTAAAATCCGGGTTTTGATTTCCCGCGATGAGCACATAAGATAGGCCAATATGGTTTTTGCTCTAAAACAAACAAATATTAATTTTTTGTCGTCTTCCGTACAACTTACATAAACTGTTTATTGTATTTCTTGCTCAGCTATAGAATAAAGCCCTGCGCCTTTTGACTATTCCCAATTTTCAACTGAGAGACTAAAGTAAAGGCGGTGCGAACTGTCTAGTTTTACGCTACTCTTATCAGACCGAGCAGTGAGATTATAGTCGTAGCTACAACAGCGCACCCACGGACCCGAAATGTGAAGCGCATTTACAACAATGGGATATAAACTGTGAATCATCGGATACATATTTTGGTCAAGGTAATCACTACGTGAGATCCATAGTCACATTATAGAGCTCTTGTTGTTGGGTTTATTTCCTGTTGATCATATGTGCCTTGGTATATCATGAACACACAGAAACCACGTTTATTAGAAACACTTTTAATTACAAACGATGTCCCAGCTGCTTAAGAAATAACATACTCTTTTTGACTGTCAGTATATTACAATACATCCATTTTCATTGTATTGTAGTCGTTTGTTTGTTGTTTTTGAATTTCGCGCAAAGCTACTCGAGGGCTATCTGCACTAGCCGTCCCTAATTTAGCAGTGTAAGACTAGAGGGAAGGCAGCTAGCCAGCACCACCCACCGCCAACTCTTGGGCTACTCTTTTACCAACGAATAGTGGGATTGACCGTCACATCATACTGCCCCCACGGCTGAAAGGGCGAACATGTTTGGTGCGACCGGGATTCAAATCCGCGACCATCAGATTACGAGTCGAACGCCTAAACACACTTGGCCATGCCGGGCCTGAGTTGGCGATTAACATTAAGTTTAGTATAATGCATATTGTCTGGTATTTTAACAGTGGAAGTAGAAACAAAGTATTTTTAGCATTACTAACAGTCGGACCTTACACCTGCCCTCCAGTGGCACAGTGGTATGTCTGCGGACTTACACACTAAAAACCGGGTTTCGATACCCGTGGTGGGCAAAGCACAGATAGCCCATTGTGTAGCTTTGTGCTTAATTCTAAACAAACAAAAAAACCTTACACCTGTTATATTAACACTTTAATTACAGAGTAACAACACTGTCAACATTCTACATGAATTTATGGTGACCTTGCATCTGTTATTTTAATCCTTTAATTAGAGTAATACCACCGTTAACATTTTACATGGTAGAAAATCTTGCTCATCTGGTAGTGGACACTTTTAACTCTGAAACTAGATGGTAATACAGAGTTATATTATATTGTGTATGCTCTATAGTCGAGAATCTTGGTGATCTAATGTTTAACATTGATAGGAATGAGTAGTATTATTGCTAGTATTCAATGTTGTCTGGAACCTTGATTACCTTACGCCTATTATTTAAACACTGAAAATATAGAATACCATTTCTGATAGCATTTTTCATAGTTGGGAATATAGATTATCTTATAGCGGATATGATAATACGTATAATGGAGAATAATATTTCAATATGGTTTTAATATAATCAGACAGCCGCTGTTTTAACACTGAAAGGGGACACTAACGTTACTGTGAATGTTATATACAATCAGGAATCTTACAGATGTTATTTAACACCGAGTACATAATAACTATTCTCAGAGTGCTCTATATTATCAGGAATATTTATTGTCTTAAAGCTTGTATTTCAACAATGATATAACAGAGTAGCATTACCGTCAACATTCTGTGGATGTAGATAATTCTTTAACACTGAAAGAAGTGTTATGCCTATCATCGAATTAAGCAAACTAAACAGCGGGCAGGTTCAGTTTGTAAGTCTTACGTTTTCTAGTAAATTGATTTCTTTATTAAAGACCACTTTTCAATAAATAAGAATACGCCATTATTCCAAGGAAGATAACTGATGTTACCTGGAACTGAAAGTTTGTGTGTCAGTTTCTCTCAGTGGTGTGACAAAACAGAATATCTAAGTTAAACCCTGTTTGTGAACGATTTATCTGAAAAATTATTGTTCAGAGTATTAGTTCGTATACAAAGACTAATCTTATGTGTCCGTGTTACGTGCAGGACTGTATTTAGTCACGTGCTATTTCAAAAAAAAAAACGTTCACTGTCTTGGTTCAGTTACTGTGCCATTTTTTTGTAGATAACAAAAAAAAAAACACTCTTCAGCGAGTCATTATTGCCAATTATTTAGAAAGTAAACTCCTTTCTGCCACACTATTTAAGATTGCTGTTAAACTGATAACAAGTGTATAGACCAGATAAGACAGCGCTGTTCATAAAATTAAAGCTTTTCACAATACGTAACAGCCCCAAGACAAAGAATGTGGTCGTAAGAGTGATACATTTAACCCATGGTGACACAAATGGAGTGAGAAAACCAGAGAGGTCTCCGCTATCGACATATTGTGGGTTTATTATTCCAGTGAAAGTTATCTAGATAAGGATGTGGGTGCGGCCGTCCCTCTGGTGTGGTGCACTTCATTCCTTTGCTACTAATAGTGTGATTCCTTAAAGGTAATGACAAATATTTCTGACTTTTAAACAATCGAAACTTAGCAATAGCTGCTTGAGGTGCATTGTTGTTTAAACATTTGTTTAGTATGATTGCGTTTGTTTTGAATTTCGCGCAAAACTACTCGAGGGTTATCTGTGCTAGCCGTCCCTAATTTAGTAGTGTAAGACTAGAGGGAAGGCAGCTAGTCATCACCACCCACTGTCAAATTCTGGGCTACTCTTTCAGCAACAAATAGTGGGATTGTTCGTCACATTATAACCCCCCAGGGCTGAAAGGGCGAGCATCTTTAGATAAACTATACTCTCTCTGAACCAGGTTTATCTTTAGATAAACTATACTCTCTCTGAACCAGGTTTATCTTTAGATAAACTATACTCTCTCCGAACCAGGTTTATCTTTAGATAAACTATACTCTCTCGAACCAGGTTTATCTTTAGATAAACTATACTCTCTCCGAACCAGGTTTATCTTTAGATAAACTATACTCTCTCTGAACCAGGTTTATCTTTAGATAAACTATACTTTATCTTTAGATAAACTATACTCTCTGAACCAGGTTTATCTTTAGATAAACTATACTCTCTCTGAACCAGGTTTATCTTTAGATAAACTATACTCTCTCTGAACCAGGTTTATCTTTAGATAAACTATACTCTCTCTGAACCAGGTTTATCTTTAGATAAACTATACTCTCTCTGAACCAGGTTTATCTTTAGATAAACTATACTCTCTCCGAACCAGGTTTATCTTTAGATAAACTATACTCTCTCCGAACCAGGTTTATCTTTAGATAAACTATACTCTCTCTGAACCAGGTTTATCTTTAGATAAACTATACTCTCTCTGAACCAGGTTTATCTTTAGATACATAATAAGAAACAAAGTAGCATCTTTTTTTTTTTAATATTCCATTACTTATCTGAAGGTTGAAAGTAATAAAATTTGTAAAGTTTTGAGGAGAATATACTTTCTTCGAGGTCTTACAGTACTACAAACTTCCATGGTAGTGTTCTAGAGGGATACAGATATCAGCTCATGGTATTACTTTAAAACAGGGACAGATGTCAGCCTACGGCATAGCTCTGAAAATGGATATGTATCAACTCGTGGTATTGAAAGAAGTAATAACATGAAACTGGAGTAAATTATTAGTCAGATAAACACTTGGCTTGATTTTAAAGCATTTAGTTTTGGTATGTGACGTGTAATGTACACACTTGGCTTATTACAGAATGTAACAAAATTTTTACTTTTTCTTGTTCCTGGTCAGAAAGTGTTATTTACCAATTACTTATGCTTAAAGTAAATGGAAATGACCTATTTTAATTTTTAAACTTTTGTGACCTGGGAGCGTATAACGAAAACATGATAAGAGACTGTATTTGAGAGCTAATACATGAAAGTGATTTACATTACAGTCACAAATCTGGAAAAACTACTCACTTCTAAACATTTTTGTATAACTTTAGTATACTGTCCAGTCACAAGATATAGAGTAAAGAAAAAGAGTCATTTTTTACAGTAAACGTAAAATTAATAATGGTATCTAGAGATAAAAGAGATTTAAGGTTAAATTTGATTAAGGAAATCGGTTTATATTTAACGATTCTTTCTTAATTAGGCTGGCCCGGCATGGCCAAGCGTGTAAAGGCGTTCGACTCGTAATCCGAGGGTCGCTGGTTCGAATCCCGGTCGCCCCAAATATGCTCGCCCTCCCAGCCATGGGGTCGTTATAATGTGACGGTCAATCCCACTATTAGTTGGTAAAAGAGTAGCCCAAGAGTTGGCGGTGGGTGGTGATGACTAGCTGCCTTCCCTCTAGTCTTACACTGCTAAATTAGGGATGGCTAGCGCAGATAGCTCTCAAGTAGCTTTGCACGAAATTCAAAAACAAAATTCTTAATTAGGTGTTTTTTTTTGTTTGTTTTTAATTTCGCAAAGCTGTTCGAGGGCTATCTGCGCTAGCCGCTCCTAATATAGCAGTGTAAGACTAGAGGAAAGGCAGTTAGTATTCACCACCCACCACCAACTCTTGGGCTACTCTTTTACCAATGAATAGTGGGATTGAACGTCGTATTATAACGCCCCCACGACTGAAAAGGCGAGCGTGTTTGGTGTGACGGAGATTCGAACCACCCACGACCTTCTGGTTACGAGCCGAGTGCCTTAACCACCTAGCCATGCCGGGCCGGTTAATCACGTATATCTGTTTTACTTCTAACATACAAAAGATTCTAATTTAAGCGACATCGTGTGAGCTCAGATTTCAAACAACACTGGTTCTTAAAAGCAATTAGATGTTTCAAGTCAATTTTA
This sequence comes from Tachypleus tridentatus, assembly GCF_004210375.1. Lineage (NCBI taxonomy): Eukaryota > Metazoa > Arthropoda > Merostomata > Xiphosura > Limulidae > Tachypleus > Tachypleus tridentatus. Next base: position 55,618,239 of record NC_134829.1, on the reverse strand, counting down.
TAATTGTTTGACGAGCCTGCAATAAAAGGGAAGCACCTTTTTATTGTTTAAATTACCCCACCGATAACACAAAAATTCGGTGTACAATCTCTGCGGTGGGACATCGTAAATAACCTTATGTGTAGTTTTGTAAATCACTTGTAAATAAGTGATCTTTCTAAATCGTTGGTGACTTGCCGTATTTCCACTGAAATCGTATTTTCCCTTTTCATTCATGGCTAAATCAGAACAAATCTTGTTACACAACAAGTGTAGCTTTACAGCTACTAAGATAAAAGATGAGTGCACAAGGTTTCAGTCACTTCCATTACATGGAAACGACCCATGGTTAAGTGCTTTAGTATGAAACTCTTACGCATGTAAACATTCACTTGGACGCATGGAACGCTATTTGCACTGAGTTCGTTTGCATGATTGTAACGCACATGGGCTATTAGGCTTTATGGATGTTCAATGACTAGTCATAAAGACGATAAGAGATTTCTCTAGGCTTGAAACAGATATAGCAATAGTTTGGTATAAATATGTATCAGCCAGTGACGCACGAATAATGATACTGACACTGTTGATAAAGACACATCCACCGGTGCACTTTTCAACTCGTGACTTAGCATATGTGTCCATTTCCATTTGATTAAATTAAGTTGATCCCAACATACGTAAGGAAGTAAAGCTATTCGTCACTCGAGAGGCCGTTTATACAGTGCAGCCGTAGCTAACATTATGTGCATCCTTTGAAGTAATTCATGGTCCTAATGGTACGGAATTGAAATGGAGCTAAACAGAACACAATGTTCTCTTAAGAAATACGCAACAGAAAATAGAATCCAGTTCTCTCTTCATCTCACTTCCGTTTTACTTTTCTAAAGTACTCTAAATTCAAGAATTTAAAGAGATTTAATATGTATATTTTTCTCTTCTATATTTCAGAGTTGGTGTATTCAGCTACTCCAGACACCAGTGATTTTCAGAAAGTCAACTTCATTAAACTGTAACTCTCCCTTAGAAATTTTCACGAACACGGAATAACTTGATTTGTTAGAAAATGTTGAAGTGACGTCATTTCAACTAACCATCTTATTGGTCCTCTGGACGTAAATCTGAAAATCAGAAAGCTCATGTCAAAATTTACGTTCAAAATTAATAACTTTTTAACTTCAATAATTTTATTACACACATAATTTATGATGAAATCATAAAAAACTACAAGGTACTCAAAGAGTATAAGCCACACAAACTACAAAAACATTTAAAGATTACAATTCCCACCAACTAACGATTATTACGTATTATAATATCATCTGTTAATGATTAGTACACATTGTAATATCATCATCTAGTGGTTAGTACATGTTATAATATCATCATCTCGTGATTAGTACATGTTATAATATCATCATCTAGTGATTAGTACATGTTATAATATCATCATCTAGTGATTAGTACATATTATAATATCATCATCTCGTGATTAGTACGTGTTATAATATCATCATCTAGTGATTAGTACATGTTATAATATCATCATCTAGTGATTAGTACATGTTATAATATCATCACATAGTGATTAGTACATGTTATAATATCATCATCTAGTGATTAGTACATGTTATAATATCATCACATAGTGATTAGTACATGTTATAATATCATCATCTAGTGATTAGTACGTGATATAATATCATCATCTAGTGATTAGTACATGTTATAATATCATCATCTAGTGATTAGTACATGTTATAATATCATCATCTAGTGATTAGTACATGTTATAATATCATCATCTAGTGATTGGTACGTGTTATAATATCATCATCTAGTGATTGGTACGTGTTATAATACCATCATCTAGTGATTAGTACATGTTATAATATCATCATCTAGTGATTAGTACATGTTATAATATCATCATCTAGTGATTAGTACATGTTATAATATCATCATCTAGTGATTAGTACGTGTTATAATATCATCATCTAGTGATTAGTACGTGTTATAATATCATCATCTAGTGATTAGTACATGTTATAATATCATCATCTAGTGATTAGTACATGTTATAATATCATCATCTAGTGATTAGTACATGTTATAATATCATCATCTAGTGATTAGTACATGTTATAATATCATCATCTAGTGATTAGTACGTGTTATAATATCATCATCTAGTGATTAGTACGTGTTATAATATCATCATCTAGTGATTAGTACATATTATAATATCATCATCTCGTGATTAGTACATGTTATAATATCATCACATAATGATTAGTACATGTTATAATATCATCATCTAGTGATTAGTACATGTTATAATATCATCATCTAGTGATTAGTACATGTTATAATATCATCATCTGGTGATTAGTACATGTTATAATATCATCATCTAGTGATTAGTACATGTTATAATATCATCATCTAGTGATTAGTACATGTTATAATATCATCACATAGTGATTAGTACATGTTATAATATCATCATCTAGTGATTAGTACGTGTTATAATATCATCATCTTGTGATTAGTACATATTATAATATCATCATCTCGTGATTAGTACCTGTTATAATATCTTCATCTAGTGATTAGTACATGTTATAATATCATCATCTAGTGATTAATACGTGTTATAATATCATCACATAGTGATTAGTACATATTATAATATCATCTAGTGATTAGTACGTGATATAATGTCATCATCTAGTGATTAGTACGTGATATAATGTCATCATCTAGTGATTAGTACATGTTATAATATCATCTAGTGATTAGTACGTGATGTAATATCATATTCTAGATGATGATATTATAATTCACAATAATGAACTATATTGTCGTAAAGTAACAGGTTTCTACACAATAAATATATTACATGGAGTTGTAGAGGTATCAGTAAGAACATGCACGACAGATCCTTAATAAGAGTCACATGGTCATAAATAGTTTTAGTTTATAAAAAAATAACAAGTTTTGAAAAGTTTCACCGTTATAACAGTAAATGAATAGAATGTTTATGTGGTATATTTTCAATTCTATAAAACCTTTTATGAAAACACGCATCTAATGTATATCTATTTCCTTATCAGAATTTAAACCAGATGAACAAAAATAATTTTTAACATAAAAAACAAAATTATTAAATGTCATCCTTCTGACATGGCAAGTTCCAATAACATGATTGATCCAACATGGTCATGTGGCTAAGGCGTTCTTCTTATAATTCGAGGGTCGTGGGTTCGAATCCCTTCGCACTTAACATACTCGCCCTTACACCCGTGAGAGCGTTATAATGTGACGGTCAATCCCACTATTGATTGGTAAAAGAGGAGCCCAAGAGTTGGCGGTAGGTGGTTATGACTAGCTGCCTTCCCTCTAGTCTTACACTGCTAAACTAAGGACGGCTGACGCACATATACCTCTTGTAGCTTTGCGCAACATTCAGAAACAAAAAACAAACCACTAACAAGCTACATAAAAGGTTTTTACATCACTGTTAAAGCGTAAAGAACACCAGTAGCTAGATAGATAAAGACACGAGGATAAAACCTATTTGAATTTCCAGTTTTCAGTCGTTACACCGTGGACCAAACACCTGGAAATAGTTTAAACACGTTTTATTGTCTTATTAATCATAAACTGAATTTTAAATCTCAAATTTCTGAATAGAACATAAAATCAAGAGTACGTTTGTTATTAATGCGTTTATAAATATGTATGATCCATTCCAACGATCACTAAATGACTTCGAAACTAATTGAACACACCATTGATTAAAGATTTGGTTAACAACGAGCTTCGATCCACACTAAACTGATATAGAACAGCAATGTTGTTGGGGCTTTAGTTACTATTGTTGTCACATTACAAAATGATCAATATTCCGTGTTGCCTGATCCAAAACTTGGCGTTATGGATTTCTAATTCATCACCATCAGACATTTTTGTAATTAGAACTGAAGGGTATTCTCTCTGTGTGTAGAAAGTTCTGATAGCTCTCCATTTACTCTTTTACGTGTGTGTCGGAAGGGGGGGGGGTGGAATAGCCAAGATGTGTACTGAGAACCAACTTAGCATATTCCGACCCTCGGTGCAGAAAACAGTCACGTGATCAGCTCATGAATACAGTCCAATATGTTCAACGACATACTGTATGCATAAACATGTATTGAATTTCATCTCTCGAGATCCATATAACGTAACTCAGTTTTGGGAGGTCGAAGTGCTTCTCCGAAACCATGTTTGTCTTCATTGGAACTTTGCTTCTAGGGTGTTGGATAAACGTTGTATTATTATTATTACTATTAAACTAACAAAGGTTATTAAAAGTGCAATGGTAAGAAAGAAACGGTGCATGCGGGTATGGTTCTTTCTCTTTACGAGAACCTGAAAATATGCTAGATTTTTCTACGAAGAAATCCTAAATGACAGAAATATAAAAAAAACATCTCTTCGAAAAACGTGGACCTCCAGTGGCACAGCTTTATGTCTTCGGATATACAACACTAGAAACTAAGTTTCGATACCCGTGATGAACAGAACACAATAGCCCGTTGTGTAGCTTTGTCTCAACTGCAAACAATAAACCAAAGTCGCGCGAGCAAATCGTGTCCACCAATACATAGCATGAACTCATATTATTAGATAATTCTCTCATTAACGTTATCCTATTAATGAAGGTGGTGATATAGTCAACAAATGGTATTATTAGCCAGCCTCTTCTGAGTAACTTAGAGAGACGTTTGTCACCCCCAAATATAATTATTAAACCCTTACAAACTATTATTCAACTTATTTAAATACACAAACGTACATATATGATTAATATAGCATGTCACAGGTCACGCCCACTTACTTAATTAGAATATTATTCGTTTGGAATACTCATAAATCAAGGTGTAGAAATAAGTTCAACGAATGCTTTCTAGAGCTATAGCATTGGTGTATACTAATTACCGAAAGATAAGAAAAAATAGGATATTACAAGGCTAAGTTAGGAAATGAACTGAATATATTAAAAGTGCTTACTAACTATAAGGTCACGCAAATCAATCAGAAAGCGTTACAGTTGGTCAGTGTTTTCAGTTGACTTCATTACATGGGGTAAGTCTCTTTTCCGATTTTAAGCTAAACATACCTAAATATTAACAAACCAGCTATCAATGGTATAGAAATCAGAATATATCATTTGACATTAAGGTTTACTAGAAAAATAAAGAGTTGAAGGATCAGGAGATCATACGAAACGTGTATTATTGACATCAAAAGACATCTTCAGTTTACGTATGTACATATTGAACGTTTACATGAGGCTGGGTAATATTACCCTGGTTATATGTTTATAGCTGTTATAAATCCACGTGTTTGTTACTCACTTCCAATGCATGTTCTATGTTTACACTTACTAAAAATCTACTCGAGTACGCTGTATTCTAACAGTACATGAGATATGTTTTCAGATATTGTAAGTCTATGAGATTACGCCTTTTATTGCATAATATTACATGCATTCATTACTCTGTTTATTAGAATACACTATATACTAACAGTAAATGTTACATTCTTTATCTATTGTAAGTCTATTTGAGTACGCTGTATACTGACATGTTACATGTTTTAACCATTGTAAATGTATTAGAGTACATTGTTTATTGACAATAGATGTTACGTGTTTTAGCTATTATAAGTGAATTATAGTACACTATATACTAACAGTACGTGTTACATGTTTTAGATACTGTAATACTATTTGAGTACGCTTTATACTAAGAGCACGTGTTATAAATATTGTAAGTGTATTAGAACACACTGTTTACTGACGTTACATGTTTTAGCTATTGTAAATCTAAGTGTTCTTCTGAAAGTAATAAAATGGAAGTGGCTGTGAAATAACTTATTTTTAAACCGTTTTCACTCACGTCCCTGTTGTAGCAATATTTACTTAAAGGTTCATCTATCACCTATCAGTAACAATACAAATAATGTCACACAGAAGCTAGAACACACAAGATGACATCATCGTTTCATAAAATCACGTGCATTATTACATACATGGGAAAAAATAATAACAAAAATAAATACTTGGTTTTAACCATTCACAAACAGCCTACGTGTCTATTTAGAATAATTTACTCTTAAGTTATTAAAAAATATATTCCGGGTTTATACGTGAACGGATAAACAATGTGGCTCTGTTAACAAATCGAAAACTATGATAATCAGGAATTAATATAATGAATAATAATAACACGTGTGTTGTATTATACTGAACGTTGGTTATTTAATAATAGCACGTGTGTTGTATTATACTGAACGTTGGTTATTTAGTAATAACACGTGTTGTATTATACTGAACGATGGCTATTTAATAATAACACGTGTGTTGTATTATACTGAACGTTGGTTATTTAATAATAACACGTGTTGTGTTAGACTGAACGTTGGTTATTTAATAATAACACGTGTTGTATTATACTGAATGATGGCTATTTAATAATAGCACGTGTGTTGTATTATACTGAACGATGGTTACTTAATAATAATAATAAAAATACATGTGTTGTATTAGACTGAACTTTGGTTATTTAATAATAATAACAATAATACATGTGTTGTATTGGACTGAACGTTGGTTATTTAATAACAGCACGTGTGTTGTATTATACTGAACGTTGGTTATTTAATAATAACACGTGTTGTATTATACTGAACGTTGGTTATTTAATAATAACACATGTGTTGTGTTAGACTGAACGATGGTTATTTAATAATAACACTTGTGTTGTGTTAGACTGAACGTTGGTTATTTAATAATAACACGTGTTGTATTATACTGAACGTTGGTTATTTAATAATAACACATGTGTTGTATTATACTGAACGATGGCTATTTAATAATAATAATAAAAATACATGTGTTGTATTAGACTGAACGTTGGTTATTTAATAATAACACTTGTGTTGTATTATACTGAACGATGGCTATTTAATAATAATAAAAAAAATACATGTGTTGTATTATACTGATCGTTGGTTATTTAATAATAAGACGTGTTGTGTTAGACTGAACGTTGGTTATTTAATAATAATAATAAAAATACATGTGTTGTATTATACTGAACGTTGGTTATTTAATAATAAGACGTGTTGTGTTAGACTGAACGTTGGTTATTTAATAATAATAATAAAAATACATGTGTTGTATTATACTGAACGTTGGTTATTTAATAATAAGACATGTTGTGTTAGACTGAACGTTGGTTATTTAATAATAATAATAAAAATACGTGTGTTGTATTAGATTGAACGTTGGTTATTTAATAATAATAACAATAATACATGTGTTGTATTGGACTGAACGTTGGTTATTTTATAATAATAATACGTGTGTTGTATTATACTGAACGTTGGTTATTTAATAATAACACTTGTGTTGTATTATACTGAACGATGGCTATTTAATAATAACACATGTGTTGTATTATACTGAACGATGGCTATTTAATAATAATAAAAAAATACATGTGTTGTATTATACTGATCGTTGGTTATTTAATAATAAGACGTGTTGTGTTAGACTGAACGTTGGTTATTTAATAATAATAATAAAAATACATGTGTTGTATTATACTGAACGTTGGTTATTTAATAATAAGACGTGTTGTATTATACTGAACGTTGGTTATTTAATAATAACACTTGTGTTGTATTATACTGAACGATGGCTATTTAATAATAACACATGTGTTGTATTATACTGAACGATGGCTATTTAATAATAATAATAAAAATACATGTGTTGTATTATACTGAACGATGGCTATTTAATAATAACACATGTGTTGTATTATACTGAACGATGGCTATTTAATAATAATAATAAAAATACATGTGTTGTATTAGACTGAACGTTGGTTATTTAATAATAACACTTGTGTTGTATTATACTGAACGATGGCTATTTAATAATAATAAAAAAATACATGTGTTGTATTATACTGATCGTTGGTTATTTAATAATAAGACGTGTTGTGTTAGACTGAACGTTGGTTATTTAATAATAATAATAAAAATACATGTGTTGTATTATACTGAACGTTGGTTATTTAATAATAAGACGTGTTGTGTTAGACTGAACGTTGGTTATTTAATAATAATAATAAAAATACATGTGTTGTATTATACTGAACGTTGGTTATTTAATAATAAGACATGTTGTGTTAGACTGAACGTTGGTTATTTAATAATAATAATAAAAATACGTGTGTTGTATTAGATTGAACGTTGGTTATTTAATAATAATAACAATAATACATGTGTTGTATTGGACTGAACGTTGGTTATTTTATAATAATAATACGTGTGTTGTATTATACTGAACGTTGGTTATTTAATAATAACACTTGTGTTGTATTATACTGAACGATGGCTATTTAATAATAACACATGTGTTGTATTATACTGAACGATGGCTATTTAATAATAATAATAAAAATACATGTGTTGTATTAGACTGAACGTTGGTTATTTAATAATAACACATGTGTTGTACTATACTGAACGTTGGTTATTTAATAATAACGCATGTGTTGTATTATAATGAACGTTGGTTACTTAATAATAACACATGTGTTGTATCAGACTGAACGTTAGTTATTTAATAATAATTATACATGTGTATTATTAGACTGAACGTTAGCTAATTAATAATAATACGTGTTGATATTTAATCACATAAACACGTTTCTTGTAATTCGCACTGTGTTCAACCAGGAATGGAACCTCCATCTCTGCCTCTTAACTATCGCATTATTTGTTTCACCTTCGCTTGTTTGTTTATGGAACAGTCTAATTCTGTGAAATTACAACCTAAAATGAATTGCCTGGAGTGGACACACCATCTTGCCCATTGTGTTTCTGTTGTAACAAATATCCTCATATTTCAGAATGTATACTAACATGTATAATATCAAAAGACACATCACCATGTCTCGTTAAAGTATCTCGGTTTATATCTTACTTAAGAAACGAATTTAGCTGTTTTGTTTACTGGTGTTCTTCAGGTTGTCCACGACAAAGGAGTTTCACAGAAATACATCGCCATCTGTCGAAAAATACTCTCAAAACTGTTGATCGATTTCTTCAATGAATACAACACGATTTACAATTTCACACTAGTCTTCTGAAGTGAATATCGTAAAATGTGCTCAGTATAGGTTTGATATTTGTAATACATAGCAGATAACAATGAGTATGAAACAGACGTGATTTCAGTGAAAATATCACAGGGGACTTTCTGAATACAATTACATGAAAATAAAACTGAGGTTACATTTACTAAACTTTAGAGTCAAAAACAGAGACGAGAGAAAGAGAAACCACTGACAGTGAACTACAAAAAGCGTCCTTACATGTCAGAGAAGGTCACGGTATGTTCTGGTAAAGTATTGTGGTCTTCTCTTTGAAAGAGCTGTTTACCATACATGACGAACCAAACAGCAGCAGGGGATCCTCCAACCTCTGACACAACACAACCACTTCCATCTTCCCATAAACTTTCTCGGTTCATTTTTCTTTGTTTTCACTTCGTATGATATGGATTAGGATGTATTATTTTACATTAATATAAAGATGTCTGAAGTTTAACTCTAAATCCTAGGTAGGACTATGTTGTCTTACTCCAAACTCATTTGGACTTTTATGTTCTGTTACTTCAAACGGTTTTCGATTTTTATGTTCTGTCACTCCAAACTCATTTGGACTTTTATGTTCTGTTACTTCAAACGCTTTTCGATTTTTATGTTGTGTTACGCAAAACGTCTTTGAATATTTATGATGCGTTACTCCAAAGTTCTCTAGATTTTTGTGTTCTGTTACTCCAAACTTCAGAATTTTATGTTGCATTATGTAAAACTTTTTGAAACTTTCTTTTGTAAGTCGTACTATGAGAAAGCTCAATATGGCAATATTAGAATTTCTTTGTTTCAAAATATCATTCGAGAACTACAAGTCACCATTCTTTATGCTGACAACAAACTGAAAAATATTCCAATTTTAACTGTCAGTTGCTTTCCTTCACCCTACGATTGTCATGTTTCTGAATAAAAATACTTTTCTAAAACGCCTCAAACACGAGCTCGACGTGGCCGAGTTAATAGCTTGCCTACACTGTGAAGCGGAGAATTCATGGCTCGTAACATGTTGCTACATAAACGCTCTATGTTCTTTGAGCACACGAAACCTTGGAAACATTAAAAAATGAGGAAAATTTTTAACATAAATAAACTTGTAAATATTAAATAATAAAGGTAATTTTAAACTAGAAGCGTCCAATAAACCTTATAAATAATTCAACAGGTAAATTTGCAGCCTAATATAGTCCAATCGACCTCGTAAATATTAAACAGCAGTTCAGACGGAACCTTAAAGAAAACAAAATGGCTACGAAACCATTCGAACGTTGGTCTACAGATGAAGGAATCCAAAAACGTGCAGACGACGTCGTAGACATTAAATAACAGTTTCAATAATCATGAATTTTCCTTTAGCCTTAGAGTAGGAAAAAAAAAACATCCTTAAAAGTGGATGTTAAATAACAAAAATACATTTAATAACACTACCCGAGCAACCATTTTGTAGTGTATGGGTATTTTTCATTACTACTTTTGCAAGCAGCTCAACTTTAAACAATCAGTTAATATATGGTTTCTCGCTGACTTAAGTAATTCGATTTGAAGTTATAGATAAGACACTGATGTTAAAACAAAAAAAAATAGTTTCAATATAGCCTATTTATAAATTTGTATGTTCGGTCGTTTCTTTCGATAGGTTTTCCGATAGTTGAGTATATTGAAGTTCCAGGGAAATAGATATCGAATACCCATGGGAAATAACATTCCCATCTGATAAGGTATCGAAGCGAACATACAAGTATAAACCAATTTGGAAGGAAATTGTATGTTTTACAAAGTCAAAATTTTTGTGCCTATGTGTTTATGACGGAAAAACTCTCCAAATAAGTCCAACCATTCTCTGTCGCTCGTGACATCAAAGAACAAATTATCCTGCTCTCACACAGAGAAGACATGTTTAATTTGAAACATGCTGCACTCACACAGAGAAGATATGTTTAATTTGAAACACGCTGCTCTCACACAGAGAAGATATGTTTAATTTTAAACATGCTGCACTCACACACAAAAGATATGTCTACTTTGAAACATGCTGCTCTCACACAGAGAAGATATGTTTAATTTGAAACACACTGCTCTCACACAGAGAAGATATGTTTAATTTTAAACATGCTGCACTCACACACAAAAGATATGTCTAATTTGAAGCACACTGATCTCACACAAAGAAATGTTTAATTTCAAACATACTGCTCTCACACGAAGAAGATATGTTTAAAATATAAACATGCTGCTCTTACACAAAGAAATGTTTAATTTCAAACATAATGCTCTTAATCGAAGAAGATATGTTTAATTTGAAACATGCTGCTTTCACCCCGAAAATATATGTTTAATTTGAAACACCCTGCTCTCACACAGAGAAGATATGTTTAATTTGAAACACGCTGCTCTCACACGAAGAAGATATGTTTAATTTCAAACATGCTGCTTTCACACGAAGAAGATATGTTTAAAATATAAACATGCTGCTCTTACACAAAGAAATGTTTAATTTCAAACATAATGCTCTTAATCGAAGAAGATATGTTTAATTTGAAACATGCTGCTTTCACCCCGAAAATATATGTTTAATTTGAAACATGCTGCTCTCACACAGAGAAGATATGTTTAATTTGAAACACCCTGCTCTCACACAGAGAAGATATGTTTAATTTGAAACATGCTGCTCTCACACCGAGAAGATATGTTTAATTTGAAACACCCTGCTCTCACACAGAGAAGATATGTTTAATTTGAAACATGCTGCTCTCACACCGAGAAGATATGTTTAATTTGAAACATGCTGCTCTCACACCGAGAAGATATGTTTAATTTGAAACCTAAAAGTTTTCTTATTTAACTTCAGTCAGAAATTAGTTTTTTTCTTATTTTTAGGTGGAATGTATTTGACAAATAAGAAGCATAATAACCTTTGTGATTTCTCTTTAACACCCGACTTTTCTATTCGCACCAATCACAGCGACATTTTATGTCACATAAAGTAACTAAGCATATATTAGAAAAATGAATTATTTCGAATACGCTGATATTCACTTGTGTTGTACAAGCTAATATGAGTTGAGTTATAACTCGGGTACTAAGTGAAGTGGTATAAGAGTTGATATGAGTTGAGTTATAACTCGGGTACTAAGTAAAGTGGTATAGGAGTTGATATTAGTTATAATTCAGGTACTAATTAAAGTGGTATAGGAGTTGAAATGAGTTGATATAACTCAGTTACTAAGTAAAGTGGTATAGGAGTTGATATAACTCGGGTACTAAATAAAGTGGTATAGGAGTTGATATGAGTTGATATAACTCGCATACTAAGTGAAGTGGTATAGGAGGAAATGATATGAGTTATAATTCAGGTACTAAGTAAACTGGTATAGGAGTTGGTATGAGTTAAGTTATAACTCAGGTACTGAGTAAAGTGGCATAAGAGTTGATATGAGTTAAATTATAACTCAGGTACTGAGTAAAGTGGTATAGGAGTTGATATGAGTTAAGTTATAACTCAGGTACTGAGTAAAGTGGTATAGGAGTTGATATGAGTCAAATTATAATTCAGGTACTGAGTAAAGTGGTATAGGAGTTGATATGAGTTAAGTTATAACTCAGGTACTAAGTAAAGTGGTATAGGAGTTGATATGAGTTAAGTTATAACTCAGGTACTAAGTAAAGTGGTATAGGAGTTGATATGAGTTAAGTTATAACTCAGGTACCAAGTATTTAACAACTCATATTAAAGTATGTTTCACTGCAGAGTCTGACGTAGAAACAAACGTTTTTACATCCAGAATATAAAAAATTATATTTAATCACATCTCTGGTCGCTGAATTCTGATGTTCTGTGTAATTAGATCTGGGATGTATTGTTATACTCGCTGAATAACGTCTGATTGTTTACTATCAAAACTACACGTACTACAACTGTTGATATAAAAATAAATGTATTAATCTAGCTTTTTATGATATCAAAAACAAGGAGAAAAACAGTCCACAAATACAAGTCTGTGTGTAAACAAAATACTTTAGCTGTTAAATAGGTTACAACAATAATGTGTTACAAGCCTGTGTGTAAATAAAATACTTTAGCTGTTAAATAGGTTACAACAATAGTGTGTTACAAGCCTGTGTGTAAACAAAATACTTTAGCTGTTAAATAGATTACAACAATAATGTGTTACAAGCCTGTGTGTAAACAAAATACTTTAGCTGTTAAATAGGTTACAACAATAGTGTGTTACAAGCCTGTGTGTAAACAAAATACTTTAGCTGTTGAATAGGTTACAACAATAATGTGTTACAAGCCTGTGTGTAAACAAATTACTTTAGCTGTTAAATAGGTTACAACAATAATGTGTTACAAGCCTGAGCGTAAACAAAATACTTTAGCTGTTAAATAGACTAAAACAATAATGTGTAATAATATTCAAAATTCCATATTATGGCTCTAACGAGATATATAAGTTCTAAAAACACTTCTCTCAGGTTCTAAAGTCCATTGTGTAGTAATTTTATTTTGTTAAGAGCAAACTGCATGGTTGCACGCATTTCTCTATAAGGCTATTTGTTCCTTGGTAAGGTAAGCCTATGAAATACTGTAAATACTACTACTATTATCTAATTATAGACATTTCATCATCATGTTTTAGAACGTATCATGCTTTTTGATAAAAGGTTTGGTACTTTGAAACTGGAAAAAAAAGGTTATTGTTTTATATCCAACTATACGACTGAAAATACACAAACAAGTAGTTTAAAACAGAAACAAAACTAGTTTTAAAACTTGTTTTAATGAAACTGTGATTAGGATGTGTGTTATCATTTCTTACCGTGATACTGCACTGTAATAATAATTATATATTTATACAGAAAGTAAGTGGGAATATGTCTAATAGACATTGCATCCTACGTCCAATAAATTTCGCTTTACGTAAGATAAAGAAGGCGGTATTACGGTGTTTCGAATGGAAGAACAGCTACAAGAGTGAAGTCTCATATAACGATTATCTTTCTTATAGTTTGATAAAACGTACGTTTACGGTAAGCAGTGAACTTGAGACAACACATTGTACCATAGAATTATATGTACATTATATAGTAGAGATTATCACTATGTAACAACACACAGTACTATAGAATGATATAGTAGAGATTAACACTATGTAACAACACACAGTACTATAGAATGATATAGTAGAGAATAACACTATGTAACAACACACAGTACTATAGAATGATATAGTAGAGATTAACACTATGTGACAACACATAGTACTATAGAATGATATAGTAGAGATCAACCCTATGTAACAACACACAGAACCATAGAATGATATAGTAGAGAACAACACTATGTAACAACACACAGAACCATAGAATGATATAGTGGAGATTAACACTACAGTTACGACAGAAAGTGTTCATACCCCTACGTTCTGAGTAGTTTTTTCCTCATAACTTAGAAAGTATCACGATTAGGATAATGAAAGTATGGAATATTATACTAACACATATCTACATAATTTTGTATGTAAATTGAACGACAAATAAACTGTTTATAAACAAATAACTAAACACAGGAGGGGCAGAAAGTGTTTGTACGTTTACTTTAATGGTCAGTTGTGTAACCTTTCAGGTGAATTACTTGGCACAATCTCTCCTCATAGCCCTCCATGATCGTTTAACAGTACTCGACTGGTATTTTCTTCCATTCTTCTCTACAGAAGGCTTCCAACTCTTGTAAGTTTTTCGAATGACGCTGATGAACCCTGGTCTTCAACTCATGCCAAATGTTTTCAATTGGGTTGAGATCGGATGACTGCGATGACCACTCCAGAACGCTTATATGGTTCCTCTGCAACCAGGATTGCACATATTTCAATGTGTGCTTAGGGTCATTGTAGTGCTGGAATATCCAACGACGCCCAAGCCACAAGTTCCGATCATCATTCTTGATACAAATGCCTAATATACCAACGTACTCTTCTTTTTTCATGATTCCGTTGACGCGGTGAAGGCTGCCTACACCAGAAGAGCTGAAGGAACCCCATAGCATGATCGAGCCGTGTTTCGTGCAAAGTACATAATACAGACTAAGGTGTACTGGGTTTTCTCGTAATGTTTTTTCCAGCTACTACAGAGCCACCACACAAACCCCAACATTTTCTCTGTACTTCTCGATTAAAAATTCGACGACTCACTCCTACATATCACAGGAACAGTAAACACCACTCATAGAACAATGTGTATTACAAACGTGATAAGCTTACGGAGTAACAAGCGAGGCTAAGCCTAGCTCATCTACTGCGAACTCTCTCTTCATGAATGGGTGTTTTGTTAAAAACATACTTGTTCCACTGGAGGTAACCTTGGAGCTTTTCATATTAGGTGTCTGTATATATTCCCCTTAACCTTGTTTCACCAACTGTCAGCCCACCTTGGTGTAATAAATATCTCACTTTTTCTCCTAGCCTAGAACGATTTTTTAGTCATTTGATAACAAAGAAATACTTCAGTTCGAATTTTATTCTAAAAAAAGGAACATATTGCAAACCTTATATAACGTTTTCAGGTCACATTTATGATTTGAATAACAAACTCGGTTACTGTAATGTTGGTGTTACGGTGTATGATTCTCACGTTACATTTATTGCACTTTATCTTTGATAATCGAGAGCGAAGAAAACATGACAAAGTTTCAGCTAAAGTTTATAAATTAATTATCGTATTATTTACTTCAAAAACACATTGGTGAATACAAATTATTAATATCTAACATTATTTATATCTAACCTAGCTATGAATCAGTAGGTATTGTTTAAAACAAGGGAATAGCAGACAAGCAGTTGGTGTCATGAAACACAGATCAAGTAACAGACAATCTGCTAATGATATACAAGATAATAGAATAGCAGCCAAGCAGTTGGTATGGTGAAACACAGATGAAGTAACAGACAATCTGTTGGTGATATATAAGATAATGGAATAGCAGCCAAGCAGTAGGTGTGGTGAAACACAAATGAAGTAGCAGACAATCTGTTAATGATATATAAGATAAATGAATAGCAGCCAAGCAATTGGTGTGGTGAAAGACAGATGAGGATAACAGACAATCTGTTAATGATATATAAGATAATGGAATAGCAGCCAAGCAGTTGATGTGGAGAAACACAGATGAACTAACAATCTGATGGTGATATATAAAATAATGGTATAGCAGCCAAGCAGTTGGTGTGGTAAAACACAGATGAAGTAACAGACAATCTGTTAATGATATATAAGATAATGGTATAGCAGCCAAGCAGTTGGTGTGGTGAAACACAGATCAAGTAACAGACAATCTGTTAATGATATATAAGATAATGGACTAGCAGCCAAGCAGTTGGTGTTGTGAAACACAGATGAAGTAACAGACAATTTGTTGGTGATATATAAGATAATGGAATAGCTGCCAAGCAGTTGGTGTGGTGAAACACAGATCAAGTAACAGACAATCTGTTAATGCTATATAAGATAATGGAATAGCAGGCAAGCAGTTGGTGTGGTGAAACACAGATCAAGTAACAGACAATCTGTTGGTGATATATAAGATAATGGAATAGCAGCCAAGCAGTTGAGGTGGTGAAACACAGATGATAAAACAATCCGTTGGTGATATATAAGATAATGGAATAGCAGCCAAGCAGTTGGTGTGGTGAAACACAGATGAAGTAACAGACAATCTGTTAATTATATATAAGATAATGGAATAGCAGCCAAGCAGTTGGTGTGGTGAAACACAGATAAAGTAACAGACAATCTGTTAAAGATATATAAGATAATGGAATAGCAGCCAAGCAGTTGGTGTGGTGAAACACAGATGTAGTAACAGACAATCTGTTAATGATATATAAGATAATGGTATAGCAGCCAAGCAGTTGGTGTGGTGAAACACAGATGAAGTAACAGACAATCTGTTGGTGATATATAAGATAATGGAATAGCAGCCAAGCAGTTGAGGTGGTGAAACACAGATGAAAAAACAATCCGTTGGTGATATATAAGATAATGGAATAGCAGCCAAGCAGTTGGTGTGGTGAAACACAGATGAAGTAACAGACAATCTGTTAATGATATATAAGATAATGGAATAGCAGCCAAGCAGTTGGTGTGGTGAAACACAAATGTAGTAACAGACAATCTGTTAATGATATATAAGATAATGGTATAGCAGCCAAGCAGTTGGTGTGGTGAAACACAGATGAAGTAACAGACAATCTGTTAATGATATATAAGATAATAGACTAGCAGCCAAGCAGTTGAGGTGGTGAAACACAGATGAAGTAACAATCCGTTGGTGATATATAAGATAATGGAATAGCAGCCAAGCAGTTAGTGAGGTGAAACACAGATGAAGTAACAGACAATCTGTTAATGCTATATAAGATAATGGAATAGCAGCCAAGCAGTTGGTGTGGTGAAACACAGATCAAGTAACAGACAATCTGTTGGTGATATATAAGATAATGGAATAGCAGCCAAGCAGTTGAGGTGGTGAAACACAGATGAAAAAACAATCCGTTGGTGATATATAAGATAATGGAATAGCAGCCAAGCAGTTGGTGTGGTGAAACACAGATGAAGTAACAGACAATCTGTTAATGATATATAAGATAATGGAATAGCAGCCAAGCAGTTGGTGTGGTGAAACACAAATGTAGTAACAGACAATCTGTTAATGATATATAAGATAATGGTATAGCAGCCAAGCAGTTGGTGTGGTGAAACACAGATGAAGTAACAGACAATCTGTTAATGATATATAAGATAATAGACTAGCAGCCAAGCAGTTGAGGTGGTGAAACACAGATGAAGTAACAATCCGTTGGTGATATATAAGATAATGGAATAGCAGCCAAGCAGTTAGTGAGGTGAAACACAGATGAAGTAACAGACAATCTGTTAATGCTATATAAGATAATGGAATAGCAGCCAAGCAGTTGGTGTGGTGAAACACAGATGAAGTAACAGACAATCTGTTAATCATATATAAGATAATGGAATAGCAGCCAAGCAGTTGGTGTGGTGAAACACAGATGTAGTAACAGACAATCTGTTAATGATATATAAGATAATGGTATAGCAGCCAAGCAGTTGGTGTGGTGAAACACAGATGAAGTAACAGACAATCTGTTAATGATATATAAGATAATGGACTAGCAGCCAAGCAGTTGGTGTGGTGAAACACAGATGAAGTAACAGACAATTTGTTGGTGATATATAAGATAATGGAATAGCAGCCAAGCAGTTGGTGTGGTGAAACACAGATGAAGTAACAGACAATCTGTTAATGCTATTTAAGATAATGGAATAGGAGACAAGCAGTTGGTGTGGTGAAACACAGATCAAGTAACAGACAATTTGTTAGTGATATATAAGATAATGGAATAGCAGCCAAGCAGTTGGTGTGGTGAAACACAGATGAAGTAACAGACAATCTGTTAATGCTATATAAGATAATGGAATAGCAGGCAAGCAGTTGGTGTGGTGAAACACAGATCAAATAACAGACAATCTGTTGGTGATATATAAGATAATGGAACAGCAGCCAAGCAGTTGAGGTGGTGAAACACAGATGAAGTAACAATCCGTTGGTAATATATAAGTTAATGGAATAGCAGCCAAGCAGTTGGTGTGGTGAAACACAGATGAAGTAACAGACAATCTGTTAATGATATATAAGATAATGGAATAGCAGCCAAGCAGTTGGTGTGGTGAAACACCGATGCAGTAACAGACAATTTGCTAATGATATATAAGATAATGGTATAGCAGCCAAGCAGTTGGTGTGGTGAAACACAGATGAAGTAACAGACAATCTGTTAAAGATAAATAAGATAATGGAATAGCAGCCAAGCAGTTGGTGTGGTGAAACACAGATGAAGTAACAGACAATCTGTTGGTGATATATAAGATAATGGAATAGCAGCCAAGCAGTTGGTGTAGTGAAACACAGATGAAGTAACAGACAATCTGTTAATGCAATATAAGATAATGGAATAGCAGCCAAGCAGTTGGTGTGGTGAAACACAGATGAAGTAACAGACAATCTATTAATGCAATATAAGATAATGGAATAGCAGCCAAGCAGTTGGTGTGGTAAACACAGATGAAGTAACAAACAATCTGTTAGTGATATATAAGATAATGGACTAGCAGCCAAGCATTTGGTGTGGTGAAACACAGATGAAGTAACAGACAATCTATTAATGATATATAAGATAATGGAATAGCAGCCAAGCAATTGGTGTGGTGAAACGCAGATGTGGTAACAGACAATCTGTTAATGCTATATAAGATAATGGAATAGCAGCCAAGCAGTTGGTGTGGTGAAACACAGATGAAGTAACAGACAATCTGATAATGCTATATAAGGTAATGGAATAGCAGCCAAGCAGTTGGTGTGGTGAAACACAGATGAAGTAACAGACAATCTGTTAATGATATATAAGATAATGGTATAGCAGCCAAGCAGTTGGTGTGGTGAAACACAGATGAAGTAACAGACAATTTGTTGGTGATATATAAGATAATGGAATAGCAGCCAAGCAGTTGGTGTGGTGAAACACAGTTGAAGTAACAGACAATCTGTTAATGCTATATAAGATAATGGAATAGCAGGCAAGCAGTTGGTGTGGTGAAACACAGATCAAGTAACAGACAATCTGTTGGTGATATATAAGATAATGGAATAGCAGCCAAGCAGTTGAGGTGGTGAAACACAGATGAAGTAACAATCCGTTGGTGATATATAAGATAATGGAATAGCAGCCAAGCAGTTGGTGTGGTGAAACACCGATGCAGTAACAGACAATTTGCTAATGATATATAAGATAATGGTATAGCAGCCAAGCAGTTGGTGTGGTGAAACACCGATGCAGTAACAGACAATTTGCTAATGATATATAAGATAATGGTATAGCAGCCAAGCAGTTGGTGTGGTGAAACACAGATGAAGTAACAGACAATCTGTTTAAGATAAATAAGAAAATGGAATAGCAGCCAAGCAGTTGATGTGGTGAAACACAGATGAAGTAACAATCCGTTGGTGATATATAAGATAATGGAATAGCAGCCAAGCAGTTGGTGTGGTGAAACACAGATGAAGTAACAGACAATCTGTTAATGCTATATAAGATAATGGTATAGCAGGCAAGCAGTTGGTGTGGTGAAACACAGATCAAGTAACAGACAATATGTTGGTGATATATAACATAATGGAATAGCAGCGAAGCAGTTGATGTGGTGAAACACAGATGAAGTAAGAATCCGTTGGTGATATGTGAGATAATGGAATAGCAGCCCAGCAGTTGGTGTGGTGAAACACAGATGAAGTAACAGAGAATCTGTTGGTGATATATAAGATAATGGAATAGCAGCCAAGCAGTTGGTGTAGTGAAACACAGATGAAGTAACAGACAATCTGTTAATGCAATATAAGATAATGGAATAGCAGCCAAGCAGTTGGTGTGGTGAAACACAGATGAGTAACAGACAATCTATTAATGCAATATAAGATAATGGAATAGCAGCCAAGCAGTTGGTGTGGTAAACACAGATGAAGTAACAAACAATCTGTTAGTGATATATAAGATAATGGACTAGCAGCCAAGCAGTTGGTGTGGTGAAACACAGATGAAGTAACAGACAATCTATTAATGATATATAAGATAATGGAATAGCAGCCAAGCAATTGGTGTGGTGAAACGCAGATGTGGTAACAGACAATCTGTTAATGCTATATAAGATAATGGAATAGCAGCCAAGCAGTTGGTGTGGTGAAACACAGATGAAGTAACAGACAATCTGATAATGCTATATAAGGTAATGGAATAGCAGCCAAGCAGTTGGTGTGGTGAAACACAGATGAAGTAACAGACAATCTGTTAATGATATATAAGATAATGGTATAGCAGCCAAGCAGTTGGTGTGGTGAAACACAGATGAAGTAACAGACAATTTGTTGGTGATATATAAGATAATGGAATAGCAGCCAAGCAGTTGGTGTGGTGAAACACAGATGAAGTAACAGACAATCTGTTAATGCTATATAAGATAATGGAATAGCAGGCAAGCAGTTGGTGTGGTGAAACACAGATCAAGTAACAGACAATCTGTTGGTGATATATAAGATAATGGAATAGCAGCCAAGCAGTTGAGGTGGTGAAACACAGATGAAGTAACAATCCGTTGGTGATATATAAGATAATGGAATAGCAGCCAAGCAGTTGGTGTGGTGAAACACAGATGCAGTAACAGACAATTTGCTAATGATATATAAGATAATGGTATAGCAGCCAAGCAGTTGGTGTGGTGAAACACCGATGCAGTAACAGACAATTTGCTAATGATATATAAGATAATGGTATAGCAGCCAAGCAGTTGGTGTGGTGAAACACAGATGAAGTAACAGACAATCTGTTTAAGATAAATAAGAAAATGGAATAGCAGCCAAGCAGTTGATGTGGTGAAACACAGATGAAGTAACAATCCGTTGGTGATATATAAGATAATGGAATAGCAGCCAAGCAGTTGGTGTGGTGAAACACAGATGAAGTAACAGACAATCTGTTAATGCTATATAAGATAATGGTATAGCAGGCAAGCAGTTGGTGTGGTGAAACACAGATCAAGTAACAGACAATATGTTGGTGATATATAACATAATGGAATAGCAGCGAAGCAGTTGATGTGGTGAAACACAGATGAAGTAAGAATCCGTTGGTGATATGTGAGATAATGGAATAGCAGCCCAGCAGTTGGTGTGGTGAAACACAGATGAAGTAACAGACAATCTGTTAATGATATATAAGATAATGGAATAGCAGCCAAGCAGTTGGTGTGGTGAAACACCGATGCAGTAACAGACAATTTGCTAATGATATATAAGATAATGGTATAGCAGCCAAGCAGTAGGTGTGGTGAAACACAGATGAAGTAACAGACAATCTGTTAAAGATAAATAAGATAATGGAATAGCAGCCAAGCAGTTGATGTGGTGAAACACAGATGAAGTAACAATCCGTTGGTGATATATAAGATAATGGAATAGCAGCCAAGCAGTTGGTGTGGTGAAACACAGATGAAGTAACAGACAATCTGTTAATGCTATATAAGATAATGGACTAGCAGCCAAGCAGTTGGTGTGGTGAAACACAGATGAAGTAACAGACAATCTATTAATGATATATAAGATAATGGAATTGCAGCCAAGCAGTTGGTGTGGTGAAACGCAGATGTGGTAACAGACAATCTGTTGGTGATATATAAGATAATGGAATAGCAGCAAAGCAGTTGGTGTGGTGAAACACAGATGAAGTAACAGACAATCTGTTGGTGATATATAAGATAATGGAATAGCAGCCAAGCAGTTGGTGTGGTGAAACACAGATGAAGTAACAGACAATCTGATAATGCTATATAAGATAATGGAATAGCAGCCAAGCAGTTGGTGTGGTGAATCACAGATGGTGTAACAGACAATCTGTTAATGATATATAAGATAATGGAATAGCAGCCAAGCAGTTGGTGTGGTGAAACACAGATGAAGTAACAGACAATCTGTTAATGCAATATAAGATAATGGAATAGCAGCCAAGCAGTTGGTGTGGTGAAACACAGATGAAGTAACAGACAATCTGTTAATGCAATATAAGATAATGGAATAGCAGCCAAGCAGTTGGTGTGGTAAACACAGATGAAGTAACAAACAATCTGTTAGTGATATATAAGATAATGGAATAGCAGCCAAGCAGTTGGTGTGGTGAAACACAGATGAAGTAACAGACAATCTGTTAATGATATATAAGATAATGGAATAGCAGCCAAGCAGTTGGTGTGGTGAAACACAGATGAAGTAACAGACAATCTGTTGGTGATATATAAGATAATGGAATAGCAGCCAAGCAGTTGGTGTGGTGAAACACAGATGAAGTAACAGACAATCTGTTAGTGATATATAAGATAATGGAATAGCAGCCAAGCAGTTGGTGTGGTGAAACACAGATGAAGTAACAGACAATCTGTTGGTGATATATAAGATAATGGAATAGCAGCCAAGCAGTTGGTGTGGTGAAACACAGATGAAGTAACAGACAATCTGTTGGTGATATATAAGATAATGGAATAGCAGCCAAGCAGTTGGTGTGGTGAAACACAGATGAAGTAACAGACAATCTGTTGGTGATATATAAGATAATGGAATAGCAGCCAAGCAGTTGGTGTTGTGAAACACAGATCAAGTAACAGACAATCTGTTAATGATATATAAGATAATGGAATAGCAGGCAAGCAGTTGGTGTGGTGAAACACAGATGAAGTAACAGACAATCTGTTAATGCAATATAAGATAATGGAATAGCAGCCAAGCAGTTGGTGTGGTGAAAGACAGATGAAGTAACAGACAATCTGTTAGTGATATATAAGATAATGGAATAGCAGCCAAGCAGTTGGTGTGGTGAAACACAGATGAAGTAACAGACAATCTGGTAATGATATATAAGATAATGGAATAGCAGCCAAGCAGTTGGTGTGGTGAAACACAGATGAAGTAACAGACAATCTGTTGGTGATATATAAGATAATGGAATAGCAGCCAAGCAGTTGGTGTGGTGAAACACAGATGAAGTAACAGACAATCTGTTAATGCTATATAAGATAATGGAATAGCAGCCAAGCAGTTGGTGTGGTGAAACACAGATGAAGTAACAGACAATCTGTTGGTGATATATAAGATAATGGAATAGCAGCCAAGCAGTTGGTGTGGTGAAACACAGATGAAGTAACAATCAATCTGTTGGTGATATATAAGATAATGGAATAGCAGCCAAGCAGTTGGTGTGGTGAAACACAGATGAAGTAACAGACAATCTGTTGGTGATATATAAGATAATGGAATAGCAGCCAAGCAGTTGGTGTGGTGAAACACAGATGAAGTAACAGACAAGATCTGTTAAATGGAATGATATATAAGATAATGGAATAGCAGCCAAGCAGTTGGTGTGGTGAAACACAGATGAAGTAACAGACATATATAAGATAATGGAATAGCAGCCAAGCATATGATAACAGATAATGGAATAGCAGCCAAGCAGTTGGTGTGGTGAAACACAGATGAAGTAACAGACAATCTGTTAATGATATATAAGATAATGGAATAGCAGCCAAGCAGTTGGTGTGGTGAAACACAGATGAAGTAACAGACAATCTGTTAATGCAATATAAGATAATGGAATAGCAGCCAAGCAGTTGGTGTGGTGAAACACAGATGAAGTAACAGAACAATCTGTTATGATATATAAGATAATGGAATAGCAGCCAAGCAGTTGGTGTGGTGAAACACAGATGAAGTAACAGACAATCTGTTGGTGATATATAAGATAATGGAATAGCAGCCAAGCAGTTGGTGTGGTGAAACACAGATGAAGTAACAGACAATCTGTTAATGCTATATAAGATAATGGAATAGCAGCCAAGCAGTTGGTGTGGTGAAACACAGATGAAGTAACAGACAATCTGTTAATGATATATAAGATAATGGAATAGCAGCCAAGCAGTTGGTGTGGTGAAACACAGATGAAGTAACAGACAATCTGTTAATGATATATAAGATAATGGAATAGCAGCCAAGCAGTTGGTGTGGTGAAACACAGATGAAGTAACAGACAATCTGTTAATGATATATAAGATAATGGAATAGCAGCCAAGCAGTTGGTGTGGTGAAACACAGATGAAGTAACAGACAATCTGTTGGTGATATATAAGATAATGGAATAGCAGCCAAGCAGTTGGTGTGGTGAAACACAGATGAAGTAACAGACAATCTGTTATATGATAATATAAGATAATGGAATAGCAGCCAAGCAGTTGGTGTGGTGAAACACAGATGAAGTAACAGACAATCTGTTGGTGATATATAAGATAATGGAATAGCAGCCAAGCAGTTGGTGTGGTGAAACACAGATGAAGTAACAGACAATCTGTTAATGATATATAAGATAATGGAATAGCAGCCAAGCAGTTGGTGTGGTGAAACACAGATGAAGTAACAGACAATCTGTTAATGATATATAAGATAATGGAATAGCAGCCAAGCAGTTGGTGTGGTGAAACACAGATGAAGTAACAGACAATCTGTTAATGATATATAAGATAATGGAATAAGATAATGGAATCTGTTGGTGCAGCAGCAAGCAGTTGGTGTGGTGAAACACAGATGAAGTAACAGACAATCTGTTGGTGATATATAAGATAATGGAATAGCAGCCAAGCAGTTGGTGTGGTGAAACACAGATGAAGTAACAGACAATCTGTTAATGCTATATAAGATAATGGAATAGCAGCCAAGCAGTTGGTGTGGTGAAACACAGATGAAGTAACAGACAATCTGTTGGTGATATATAAGATAATGGAATAGCAGCCAAGCAGTTGGTGTGGTGAAACACAGATGAAGTAACAGACAATCTGTTGGTGATATATAAGATAATGGAATAGCAGCCAAGCAGTTGGTGTGGTGAAACACAGATGAAGTAACAGACAATCTGTTGGTGATATATAAGATAATGGAATAGCAGCCAAGCAGTTGGTGTGGTGAAACACAGATGAAGTAACAGACAATCTGTTGGTGATATATAAGATAATGGAATAGCAGCCAAGCAGTTGGTGTGGTGAAACACAGATGAAGTAACAGACAATCTGTTGGTGATATATAAGATAATGATATATATCAGATAATGGAATAGCAGGCAAGCAGTTGGTGTGGTGAAACACAGATGAAGTAACAGACAATCTGTTAATGCAATATAAGATAATGGAATAGCAGCCAAGCAGTTGGTGTGGTGAAACACAGATGAAGTAACAGACAATCTGTTAGTGATATATAAGATAATGGAATAGCAGCCAAGCAGTTGGTGTGGTGAAACATAGATGAAGTAACAGGCAATCTGGTAATGATATATAAGATAATTAAATAGCAGCCAAGGAGTTGGTGTGGTGAAACACAGATCAAGTAACAGACAATTTGTTGGTGATATATAAGATAATGGAATAGCAGCCAAGCAGTTGGTGTGGTGAAACACAGATGAAGTAACAGACAATCTGTTAATGATATATAAGATAATGGAATAGCAGGCAAGGAGTTGGTGTGGTGAAACACAGATCAAGTACAGACAATCTGTTGGTGATATATAAGATAATGGAACAGCAGCCAAGCAGTTGAGGTGGTGAAACACAGATGAAGTAACAATCCGTTGGTGATATATAAGTTAATGGAATAGCAGCCAAGCAGTTGGTGTGGTGAAACACAGATGAAGTAACAGACAATCTGTTGGTGATATATAAGATAATGGAATAGCAGCCAAGCAGTTGGTGTGGTGAAACACAGATGAAGTAACAGACAATCTGTTAATGCTATATAAGATAATGGAATAGCAGCCAAGCAGTTGGTGTGGTGAAACACAGATCAAGTAACAGACAATCTGTTGGTGATATATAAGATAATGGAATAGCAGCCAAGCAGTTGGTGTGGTGAAACACAGATGAAGTAACAGACAATCTGTTGGTGATATATAAGATAATGGAATAGCAGCCAAGCAGTTGGTGTGGTGAAACACAGATGAAGTAACAGACAATCTATTAATGATATATAAGATAATGGAATAGCAGCCAAGCAGTTGGTGTGGTGAAACGCAGATGTGGTAACAGACAATCTGTTGGTGATATATAAGATAATGGAATAGCAGCCAAGCAGTTGGTGTGGTGAAACACAGATGAAGTAACAGACAATCTGATAATGCTATATAAGATAATGGAATAGCAGCCAAGCAGTTGGTGTGGTGAAACACAGATGAAGTAACAGACAATCTGTTAATGATATATAAGATAATGGAATAGCAGCCAAGCAGTTGGTGTGGTGAAACACAGATGTAGTAACAGACAATCTGTTAATGATATATAAGATAATGGTATAGCAGCCAAGCAGTTGGTGTGGTGAAACACAGATGAAGTAACAGACAATTAGTTGGTGATATATAAGATAATGGAATAGCAGCCAAGCAGTTGGTGTGGTGAAACACAGATGAAGTAACAGACAATCTGTTATTGCTATATAAGATAATGGAATAGCAAACAAGCAGTTGGTGTGGTGAAACACAGATCAAGTAACAGACAATCTGTTGGTGATATATAAGATAATGGAATAGCAGCCAAGCAGTTGGTGTGGTGAAACACCGATGCAGTAACAGACAATTTGCTAATGATATATAAGATAATGGAATAGCAGCCAAGCAGTTGGTGTGGTGAAACACCGATGCAGTAACAGACAATTTGCTAATGATATATAAGATAATGGTATAGCAGCCAAGCAGTTGGTGTGGTGAAACACAGATGAAGTAACAGACAATCTGTTTAAGATAAATAAGATAATGGAATAGCAGCCAAGCAGTTGATGTGGTGAAACACAGATGAAGTAACAATCCGTTGGTGATATATAAGATAATGGAATAGCAGCCAAGCAGTTGGTGTAGTGAAACACAGATGAAGTAACAGACAATCTGTTAATGCTATATAAGATAATGGAATAGCAGGCAAGCAGTTGGTGTGGTGAAACACAGATCAAGTAACAGACAATACGTTGGTGATATATAACATAATGGAATAGCAGCCAAGCAGTTGATGTGGTGAAACACAGATGAAGTAACAATCCGTTGGTGATATGTGAGATAATGGAATAGCAGCCCAGCAGTTGGTGTGGTGAAACACAGATGAAGTAACAGAGAATCTGTTGGTGATATATAAGATAATGGAATAGCAGCCAAGCAGTTGGTGTGGTGAAACACAGATGAAGTAACAGACAATCTGTTAATGCAATATAAGATAATGGAATAGCAGCCAAGCAGTTGGTGTGGTGAAACACAGATGAAGTAACAGACAATCTGTTAATGCAATATAAGATAATGGAATAGCAGCCAAGCAGTTGGTGTGGTAAACACAGATGAAGTAACAAACAATCTGTTAGTGATATATAAGATAATGGACTAGCAGCCAAGCAGTTGGTGTGGTGAAACACAGATGAAGTAACAGACAATCTATTAATGATATATAAGATAATGGAATAGCAGCCAAGCAGTTGGTGTGGTGAAACGCAGATGTGGTAACAGACAATCTGTTGGTGATATATAAGATAATGGAATAGCAGCCAAGCAGTTGGTGTGGTAAACACAGATGAAGTAACAAACAATCTGTTAATGCTATATAAGATAATGGAATAGCAGCCAAACAGTTGGTGTGGTGAAACACAGATGAAGTAACAGACAATCTGTTAATGATATATAAGATAATGGAATAGCAGCCAAGCAGTTGGTGTGGTGAAACACAGATGTAGTAACAGACAATCTGTTAATGATATATAAGATAATGGTATAGCAACCAAGCAGTTGGTGTGGTGAAACACAGATGAAGTAACAGACAATCTGTTAATGATATATAAGATAATGGACTAGCAGCCAAGCAGTTGGTGTGGTGAAACACAGATGAAGTAACAGACAATTTGTTGGTGATATATAAGATAATGGAATGGCTGCCAAGCAGTTGGTGTGGTGAAACACAGATGAAGTAACAGACAATCTGTTAATGCTATATAAGATAATGGAATAGCAGGCAAGCAGTTGGTGTGGTGAAACACAGATCAAGTAACAGACAATCTGTTGGTGATATATAAGATAATGGAATGGCAGCCAAGCAGTTGAGGTGGTGAAACACAGATGAAGTAACAATCCGTTGGTGATATATAAGATAATGGAATAGCAGCCAAGCAGTTGGTGTGGTGAAACACAGATGAAGTAACAGACAATCTGTTAATGATATATAAGATAATTGAATAGCAGCCAAGCAGTTGGTGTGGTGAAACACCGATGCAGTAACAGACAATTTGCTAATGATATATAAGATAATGGTATAGCAGCCAAGCAGTTGGTGTGGTGAAACACAGATGAAGTAACAGACAATCTGTTAAAGATAAATAATATAATGGAATAGCAGCCAAGCAGTTGGTGTGGTGAAACACAGATGAAGTAACAGACAATCTGTTAATGCTATATAAGATAATGGAATAGCAGGCATGCAGTTGGTGTGGTGAAACACAGATCAAGTAACAGACAATATGTTGGTGATATATAACATAATGGAATAGCAGCCAAGCAGTTGATGTGGTGAAACACAGATGAAGTAACAATCCGTTGGTGATATGTGAGATAATGGAATAGCAGCCCAGCAGTTGGTGTCGTGAAACACAGATGAAGTAACAGACAATCTGTTAATGCAATATAAGATAATGGAATAGCAGCCAAGCAGTTGGTGTGGTAAACACAGATGAAGTAACAAACAACTGTTAGTGATATATAAGATAATGGACTAGCAGCCAAGCAGTTGGTGTGGTGAAACACAAATGAAGTAACAGACAATCTATTAATGATATATAAGATAATGGAATAGCAGCCAAGCAGTTGGTGTGGTGAAACGCAGATGTGGTAACAGACAATCTGTTGGTGATATATAAGATAATGGAATAGCAGCCAAGCAGTTGGTGTGGTGAAACACAGATGAAGTAAAAGACAATCTGTTAGTGATATATAAGATAATGGAATAGCAGCCAAGCAGTTGGTATGGTGAAACACAGATGTAGTAACAGACAATCTGTTGGTGATATATAAGATAATGGAATAGCAGCCAAGCAGTTGGTGTGGTGAAACACAGATGAAGTAACAGACAATCTGTTGGTGATATATAAGATAATGGAATAGCAGCCAAGCAGTTGGTGTGGTGAAACACAGATGAAGTAACAGACAATCTGTTGGTGATATATAAGATAATGGAATAGCAGCCAAGCAGTTGGTGTGGTGGAAGACAGATGAGGATAACAGACATTCTGTTAATGCTATATAAGATAATGGAATAGCAACCAAGCAGTTGGTGTGGTGAAACACACATGAAGTCACAGACAATGTGTTAATGATATATAAGATAATGGAATAGCATCCAAGCAGTTGGTGTGGTGAAACACAGATGTAGTAGCAGACAATCTGTTGGTGATATATAAGATAATGGAATAGCAGCCAAGCAGTTGGTGTTGTGAAAGACAGATCAGGTAACAGACAATCTGTTAATGATATATAAGATAATGGAATAGCAGGCAAGCAGTTGGTGTGGTGAAACACAGATGAAGTAACAGATAATCTGTTAATGCAATATAAGATAATGGAATAGCAGCCAAGCATTTGGTGTGGTGAAAGACAGATGAAGTAACAGACAATCTGTTAGTGATATATAAGATAATGGAATAGCAGCCAAGCAGTTGGTGTGGTGAAACATAGATGAAGTAACAGGCAATCTGGTAATGATATATAAGATAATGGAATAGCAGCCAAGGAGTTGGTGTGGTGAAACACAGATGTAGTAACAGACAATCTGTTGGTGATATATAAGATAATGGAATAGCAGCCAAGCAGTTGGTGTGGTGAAACACAGATGAAGTAACAGGCAATCTGTTAATGATATGTAAGATAATGGAATAGCAGCCAAGCAGTTGGTGTGGTGAAACACAGATGTAGTAACAGAGAATCTGTTGGTGGTATATATGATAATGGAATAGCAGCCAAGCAGTTGTTGTGGTGAAACACAGATGAAGTAACAGACAATCTGTTGATGCAGTATAATATAATGGAATAGCAGCCAAGCAGTTGGTGTGGTGAAACATAGATGAAGTAACAGACAATCTGTTAATGATATATAAGATAATGGAATAGCAGCCAAGCAGTTGGTGTGTTGAAACATAGATGAAGTAACAGGCAATCTGTTAATGATATATAAGATAATGGAATAGCAGCCAAGCAGTTGGTGTGGTGAAACACAGATGAAGTAACAGACAATCTGTT
>NC_134829.1:55505228-55586586 GCF_004210375.1 Tachypleus tridentatus | reverse complement strand
TTGGAATAGTGTAGATAAAGAGTTGGAATAGTGGTGGATAAGGAGTTGGAATGGGTAGATAAGGGAGTTGGAATAGTGTAGATAAGGAGTTGGAATAGTGTAGATAAGGAGTTGGAATAGTGTAGATAAGAGTTGGAATAGGTGTAGATAAAGGAGTTGGAATAGTGTAGATAAGGAGTTGGAATAGTGTAGATAAGGAGTTGGAATAGTGTAGATAAGGAGTTGGAATAGTGTAGATAAGGAGTTGGAATAGTGTAGATAAGGAGTTGGAATAGTGTGGATAAGGAGTTGGAATAGTGTAGATAAGGAGTTGGAATAGTGTAGATAAGGAGTTGGAATAGTGTAGATAAGGAGTTGGAATAGTGTAGATAAGAGTTGGAATAGTGTAGATAAGGAGTTGGAATAGTGTAGATAAGAGTTGGAATAGTGTAGATAAGGAGTTGGAATAGTGTAGATAAGGAGTTGGAATAGGGTAGAATAAGGAGTTGGAATAGTGTAGATAAGGAGTTGGAATAGGGTAGATAAGGAGTTGGAATAGTTGGAATAGTGTAGATAAGGAGGAATAGGTAGATAAGGAGTTGGAATAGAATAAGGAGTTGGAATAGTGTAGATAAGGAGTTGGAATAGTGTGGATAAGGAGTTGGAATAGTGTAGAAAAGGACTTGGAATAGTGTTGAAAAAGACTTGGAATAGTGTAGATAAGGAGTTGGAATAGGGTAGATAAGGAGTTGGAATAGTGTAGATAAGGAGTTGGAATAGTGTAGATAAGGAGTTGGAATAGTGTGAATAAGGAGTTGGAATAGATAGATAAGAGTTGGAATAGGGTAGAATAGGGTTGGAATAAGATAAGAGTTGGAATAGTGTAGATAAGGGAGTTGGAATAGTGTAGATAGAGTTGGAATAGGAGATTTGGAATAGTGTGAATTGGAATAGGAGGAGTTGGAATAGTGTAGATAAGGAGTTGGAATAGTGTAGATAAGGAGTTGGAATAGTGTAGATAAGAGTTGGAATAGTGTAGATAAGGAGTTGGAATAGGGTAGATAAGGAGTTGGAATAGTGTAGATAAGGAGTTGGAATAGTGTAGATAAGGAGTTGGAATAGTGTAGATAAGGAGTTGGAATAGTGTGGATAAGAGTTGGAATAGGGTGGAATAGGAGTTGGAATAGAGATAAGGAGTTGGAATAGTGTAGATAAGGAGTTGGAATAGGGTAGATAAGGAGTTGGAATAGGGTAGATAAGGAGTTGGAATAGTGTAGATAAGCAGTTGGAATAGTGTAGATAAGGAGTTGGAATAGGGTAGATAAGGAGTTGGAATAGTGTAGATAAGGAGTTGGAATAGGGTAGATAAGGAGTTGGAATAGGGTAGATAAGGAGTTGGAATAGTGTAGATAAGGAGTTGGAATAGTGTAGATAAGGAGTTGGAATAGTGTAGATAAGGAGTTGGAATAGGGTAGATAAGGAGTTGGAATAGTGTAGATAAGGAGTTGGAATAGTGTAGATAAGGAGTTGGAATAGTGTAGATAAGGAGTTGGAATAGGTGTAGATAAGGAGTTGGAATAGTGTAGATAAGGAGTTGGAATAGTGTAGAATAGTGTAGGATAAGGAGTTGGAATAGGGTAGATAAGGGAGTTGGAATAGTGTAGATAAGGAGTTGGAATAGGGTAGATAAGGAGTTGGAATAGTGTAGATAAGGAGTTGGAATAGTGTAGAGATTGGAATAGGAGTTGGAATAGTGTAGATAAGGAGTTGGAATAGTGTAAGGTAAGATAAGGAGTTGGAATAGTGTAGATAAGGAGTTGGAATAGTGTAGATAAGGAGTTGGAATAGGGTAGATAAGGAGTTGGAATAGTGTAGATAAGGAGTTGGAATAGTGTAGATAAGGAGTTGGAATAGTGTAGATAAGGAGTTGGAATAGTGTAGATAAGGAGTTGGAATAGTGTAGATAAGGAGTTGGAATAGTGTAGATAAGGAGTTGGAATAGTGTAGATAAGGAGTTGGAATAGTGTAGATAAGAAGTTGGAATAGTGTAGATAAGGAGTTGGAATAGTGTAGATAAGGAGTTGGAATAGTGTAGATAAGGAGTTGGAATAGGAGATAAGGAGTTGGAATAGTGTAGATAAGGAGTTGGAATAGTGTAGATAAGGAGTTGGAATAGTGTAGATAAGGAGTTGGAATAGTGTAGATAAGGTTGGAATAGTGTAGATAAGGAGTTGGAATAGGGTAGATAAGGAGTTGGAATAGTGTGGATAAGGAGTTGGAATAGTGTAGAAAAGGAGTTGGAATAGTGTAGATAAGGAGTTGGAATAGTGTAGATAAGAAGTTGGAATAGTGTAGATAAGGAGTTGGAATAGTGTAGATAAGGAGTTGGAATAGTGTAGATAAGGAGTTGGAATAGTGTAGATAAGGAGTTGGAATAGGGTAGATAAGGAGTTGGAATAGTGTAGATGGAGTTGGAATAGTGTAGATAAGGAGTTGGAATAGGGTAGATAAGGAGTTGGAATAGTGTAGATAAGGAGTTGGAATAGTGTAGATAAGGAGTTGGAATAGTGTAGATAAGGAGTTGGAATAGTGTAGATAAGGAGTTGGAATAGGTAGATAGGAGTTGGAATAGTGTAGATAAGGAGTTGGAATAGGGTAGATAAGGAGTTGGAATAGTGTAGAATAGTGTGAATAAGGAGTTGGAATAGTGTAGATAAGAGTTGGAATAGGGTAGATAAGGAGTTGGAATAGTGTAGATAAGGAGTTGGAATAGTGTAGATAAGGAGTTGGAATAGTGTAGATAAGGAGTTGGAATAGTGTAGATAAGGAGTTGGAATAGGTGTAGATAAGAGTTGGAATAGTGTAGATAAGGAGTTGGAATAGTGTAGATAAGGAGTTGGAATAGTGTAGATAAGGAGTTGGAATAGTGTAGATAAGGAGTTGGAATAGTGTAGATAAGGAGTTGGAATAGTGTAGATAAGGAGTTGGAATAGTGTAGATAAGGAGTTGGAATAGTGTAGATAAGGAGTTGGAATAGTGTAGATAAGGAGTTGGAATAGTGTAGATAAGGTTGGAATAGGGTTGGAGTTGGAATAGTGTAGATAAGGAGTTGGAATAGTGTAGATAAGGAGTTGGAATAGTGTAGATAAGGAGTTGGAATAGTGTAGATAAGGAGTTGGAATAGGGTAGATAAGGAGTTGGAATAGTGTAGATAAGAATAGTGTAGATAAGGAGTTGGAATAGTGTAGATAAGGAGTTGGAATAGTGTAGATAAGGAGTTGGAATAGTGTAGATAAGGAGTTGGAATAGGGTAGATAAGGAGTTGGAATAGTGTAGATAAGGAGTTGGAATAGTGTAGATAAGGAGTTGGAATAGTGTGTGAGAGTAAGGAGTTGGAATAGTGTAGATAAGGAGTTGGAATAGTGTAGATAAGGAGTTGGAATAGTGTAGATAGATAAGCAGTTGGAATAGTGTAGATAAGGAGTTGGAATAGTGTAGATAAGGAGTTGGAATAGTGTAGATAAGGAGTTGGAATAGTGTAAATAAGGAGTTGGAATAGTGTAGATAAGGAGTTGGAATAGTGTAGATAAGGAGTTGGAATAGTGTAGATAAGGAGTTGGAATAGTGTAGATAAGGAGTTGGAATAGTGTAGATAAGGAGTTGGAATAGTGTAGATAAGGAGTTGGAATAGTGTAGATAAGGAGTTGGAATAGTGGTAGATAAGGAGTTGGAATAGGGTAGATAAGGAGTTGGAATAGTGTAGAGTTGGATAAGGAGTGGAATAGTGTAGATAAGGAGTTGGAATATAGTTGGAATAGTGTAGATAAGGAGTTGGAATAGTGTAGATAAGGAGTTGGAATAGTGTAGATAAGGGAATAGTGTAGATAAGAGTTGGAATAGTGTAGATAAGGAGTTGGAATAGTGTAGATAAGGAGTTGGAATAGTGTAGATAAGGAGTTGGAATAGTGTAGATAAGGAGTTGGAATAGTGTAGATAAGGAGTTGGAATAGTGTAGATAAGGAGTTGGAATAGGGTAGATAAGGAGTTGGAATAGGGTAGATAAGGAGTTGGAATAGTGTAGATAAGGAGTTGGAATAGGGTAGATAAGGAGTTGGAATAGGTAGATAAGGAGTTGGAATAGGAGTTGGAATAGAGATAAGGAGTAATAGGAGTTGGAATAGTGTAGATAAGGAGTTGGAATAGTGTAGATAAGGAGTTGGAATAGTGTAGATAAGGAGTTGGAATAGTGTGTATAAGGAGTTGGAATAGTGTAGATAAGGAGTTGGAATAGTGTAGATAAGGAGTTGGAATAGTGTAGATAAGAGTTGGAATAGTGTAGATAAGGGTAGATAAGGAGTTGGAATAGTGTAGATAAGGAGTTGGAATAGTGTAGTAGATAATAGGAGTTGGAATAGTGTAGATAAGGAGTTGGAATAGTGTAGATAAGGAGTTGGAATAGTGTAGGATAAGGAGTTGGAATAGTGGAATAGATAAGGAGTTGGAATAGTGTAGATAAGGAGTTGGAATAGTGTGGATAAGGAGTTGGAATAGTGTAGATAAGGAGTTGGAATAGGGTAGATAAGGAGTTGGAATAGTGTAGATAAGGAGTTGGAATAGTGTAGATAAGGAGTTGGAATAGTGTGGAATGGATTGGAATAGTGTAGAGTTGGAATAGTGTAGATAAGGAGTTGGAATAGTGTAGATAAGAGTTGGAATAGTGTAGATAAGGAGTTGGAATAGTGTAGATAAGGAGTTGGAATAGGGTAGATAAGGAGTTGGAATAGTGTAGATAAGGAGTTGGAATAGTGTAGTAAGGAGTTGGAATAGTGTAGATAAGGAGTTGGAATAGTGTAGATAAGAGTTGGAATAGTGTAGATAAGGAGTTGGAATAGTGTAGATAAGGAGTTGGAATAGTGTAGATAAGGAGTTGGAATAGTGTGGATAAGGAGTTGGAATAGTGTAGATAAGGAGTTGGAATAGTGTAGATAAGGAGTTGGAATAGTGTAGATAAGGAGTTGGAATAGTGTAGATAAGGAGTTGGAATAGTGTAGATAAGGAGTTGGAATAGTGTAGATAAGGAGTTGGAATAGTGTAGATAAGGAGTTGGAATAGGGTAGATAAGGAGTTGGAATAGTGTAGATAAGGAGTTGGAATAGTGTAGATAAGGAGTTGGAATAGTGTAGATAAGGAGTTGGAATAGTGTAGATAAGGAGTTGGAATAGTGTAGATAAGGAGTTGGAATAGTGTAGATAAGGAGTTGGAATAGTGTAGATAAGGAGTTGGAATAGTGTAGATAAGGAGTTGGAATAGTGTAGATAAGGAGTTGGAATAGTGTAGATAAGGAGTTGGAATAGTGTAGATAAGGAGTTGGAATAGTGTAGATAAGGAGTTGGAATAGGGTAGATAAGGAGTTGGAATAGTGTAGATAAGGAGTTGGAATAGTGTAGATAAGGAGTTGGAATAGTGTAGATAAGGAGTTGGAATAGTGTAGAGATAAGGAGTTGGAATAGTGTAGATAAGGAGTTGGAATAGTGTAGATAAGGAGTTGGAATAGTGTAGATAAGGAGTTGGAATAGTGTAGATAAGGAGTTGGAATAGTGTAGATAAGGAGTTGGAATAGTGTAGATAAGGAGTTGGAATAGTGTAGATAAGGAGTTGGAATAGTGTAGATAAGGAGTTGGAATAGTGTAGATAAGGAGTTGGAATAGTGTAGATAAGGAGTTGGAATAGTGTAGATAAGGAGTTGGAATAGTGTAGATAAGGAGTTGGAATAGTTGTAGATAAGGAGTTGGAATAGTGTAGATAAGGAGTTGGAATAGTGTAGATAAGGAGTTGGAATAGTGTGGATAAGGAGTTGGAATAGTGTAGAAAAGGACTTGGAATAGTGTAGAAAAAGACTTGGAATAGTGTAGATAAGGAGTTGGAATAGGGTAAATAAGGAGTTGGAATAGGGTAGATAAGGAGTTGGAATAGTGTAGATTGGAATAGTGTAGATAAGGAGTTGGAATAGTGTAGATAAGGAGTTGGAATAGTGTAGATAAGGAGTTGGAATAGTGTAGATAAGGAGTTGGAATAGTGTAGATAAGGAGTTGGAATAGTGTAGATAAGGAGTTGGAATAGTGTAGATAAGGAGTTGGAATAGTGTAGATAAGGAGTTGGAATAGTGTAGATAAGGAGTTGGGGTAGATAAGGAGTTGGAATAGTGTAGATAAGGAGTTGGAATAGTGTAGATAAGGAGTTGGAATAGTGTAGATAAGGAGTTGGAATAGTGTAGATAAGGGTTGGAATAGTGTAGATAAGGAGTTGGAATAGTGTAGATAAGGAGTTGGAATAGTGTAGATAAGGAGTTGGAATAGTGTAGATAAGGAGTTGGAATAGTGTAGATAAGGAGTTGGAATAGTGTAGATAAGGAGTTGGAATAGTGTAGATAAGGAGTTGGAATAGTGTAGATAAGGAGTTGGAATAGGGTAGATAAGGAGTTGGAATAGTGTAGATAAGGAGTTGGAATAGTGTAGATAAGGAGTTGGAATAGTGTAGATAAGGAGTTGGAATAGTGTAGATAAGGAGTTGGAATAGTGTAGATAAGGAGTTGGAATAGTGTAGATAAGGAGTTGGAATAGTGTAGATAAGGAGTTGGAATAGTGTAGATAAGGAGTTGGAATAGTGTAGATAAGGAGTTGGAGTTGGAATAGGAATAGTGTGGATAAGGAGTTGGAATAGTGTAGATAAGGAGTTGGAATAGTGTAGATAAGGAGTTGGAATAGTGTAGATAAGGAGTTGGAATAGTGTAGATAAGGAGTTGGAATAGTGTAGATAAGGAGTTGGAATAGTGTAGATAAGGAGTTGGAATAGTGTAGATAAGGAGTTGGAATAGGTGTAGATAAGGAGTTGGAATAGTGTAGATAAGGAGTTGGAATAGTGTAGATAAGGAGTTGGAATAGTGTAGATAAGGAGTTGGAATAGTGTAGATAAGGAGTTGGAATAGTGTAGATAAGGAGTTGGAATAGTGTAGATAAGGAGTTGGAATAGTGTAGATAAGGAGTTGGAATAGTGTAGATAAGGAGTTGGAATAGTGTAGATAAGGAGTTGGAATAGTGTAGATAAGGAGTTGGAATAGTGTAGATAAGGAGTTGGAATAGTGTAGATAAGGAGTTGGAATAGGGTAGATAAGGAGTTGGAATAGTGTAGATAAGGAGTTGGAATAGTGTAGATAAGGAGTTGGAATAGGGTAGATAAGGAGTTGGAATAGGGTAGATAAGAGTGTTGGAATAGTGTAGATAGGAGTTGGAATAGTGTAGATAAGGAGTTGGAATAGTGTAGATAAGGAGTTGGAATAGTGTAGTGTAGATAAGGAGTTGGAATAGTGTAGATAAGGAGTTGGAATAGTGTAGATAAGGAGTTGGAATAGTGTAGATAAGGAGTTGGAATAGTGTAGATAAGGAGTTGGAATAGGGTAGATAAGGAGTTGGAATAGTGTAGATAAGGAGTTGGAATAGTGTAGATAAGAAGTTGGAATAGTGTGGATAAGGAGTTGGAATAGTGTAGATAAGGAGTTGGAATAGTGTAGATAAGGAGTTGGAATAGTGTAGATAAGAAGTTGGAATAGTGTAGATAAGGAGTTGGAATAGTGTAGATAAGGAGTTGGAATAGTGTAGATAAGGAGTTGGAATAGTGGTAGATAAGATAAGGAGTTGGAATAGGGTAGATAAGGAGTTGGAATAGGGTAGATAAGGGAGTTGGAATAGTGTAGATAAGGAGTTGGAATAGTGTAGATAAGGAGTTGGAATAGTGTAGATAAGGAGTTGGAATAGTGTAGATAAGGAGTTGGAATAGGGTAGATAAGGAGTTGGAATAGTGTGGATAAGGAGTTGGAATAGTGTGGATAAGGAGTTGGAATAGGGTAGATAAGGAGTTGGAATAGTGTAGATAAGGAGTTGGAATAGGGTAGATAAGGAGTTGGAATAGTGTAGATAAGGAGTAATAGGAGTTGGAATAGTGTAGATAAGGAGTTGGAATAGTGGAGATAAGGAGTTGGAATAGGGTAGATAAGGAGTTGGAATAGTGTAATAGTGTAGATAAGGAGTTGGAATAGTGTAGATAAGGAGTTGGAATAGTGTAGATAAGGAGTTGGAATAGTGTGTAAGGAGTTGGAATAGGAGATAAGGAGTTGGAATAGGGTAGATAAGGAGTTGGAATAGTGTAGATAAGGAGTTGGAATAGGGTAGATAAGGAGTTGGAATAGTGTAGATAAGGAGTTGGAATAGTGTAGATAAGGAGTTGGAATAGGGTAGATAAGGAGTTGGAATAGTGTAGATAAGGAGTTGGAATAGTGTAGATAAGGAGTTGGAATAGTGTAGATAAGGAGTTGGAATAGTGTAGATAAGTGAGTTGGAATAGTGTAGATAAGTGAGTTGGAATAGGTAGATAAGGAGTTGGAATAGTGTAGATAAGGAGTTGGAATAGTGTAGATAAGGAGTTGGAATAGTGGTAGATAAGGAGTTGGAATAGTGTGGATAAGGAGTTGGAATAGTGTAGATAAGGAGTTGGAATAGTGTGGATAAAGAGTTGGAATAGGGTAGATAAGGAGTTGGAATAGTGTAGATAAGGAGTTGGAATAGTGTAGATAAGGAGTTGGAATAGGGTAGATAAGGAGTTGGAATAGTGTAGATAAGGAGTTGGAATAGTGTAGATAAGGAGTTGGAATAGTGTAGATAAGGAGTTGGAATAGTGTAGATAAGGAGTTGGAATAGTGTAGATAAGGAGTTGGAATAGGGTAGATAAGGAGTTGGAATAGTGTAGATAAGGAGTTGGAATAGTGTGGATAAGGAGTTGGAATAGTGTAGATAAGGAGTTGGAATAGGGTAGATAAGGAGTTGGAATAGGGTAGATAAGGAGTTGGAATAGGTAGTTGGAATAGTGTAGATAAGGAGTTGGAATAGTGTAGATAAGGAGTTGGAATAGGTGTAGAGTTGGAATAGGGTAGATAGGAGTTGGAATAGTGTAGATAAGGAGTTGGAATAGGGTAGATAAGGAGTTGGAATAGGTGTAGGATAAGGAGTTGGAATAGTGTAGATAAGGAGTTGGAATAGTGTAGATAAGGAGTTGGAATAGTGTAGATAAGGAGTTGGAATAGGTGGATAAGGAGTTGGAATAGTGTAGATAAGGAGTTGGAATAGTGTAGATAAGCATTTGGAATAGTGTAGATAAGGAGTTGGAATAGTGTAGATAAGGAGTTGGAATAGTGTAGATAAGGAGTTGGAATAGTGTAGATAAGGAGTTGGAATAGTGTAGATAAGGAGTTGGAATAGTGTAGATAAGGAGTTGGAATAGTGTAGATAAGGAGTTGGAATAGTGTAGATAAGGAGTTGGAATAGTGTAGATAAGGAGTTGGAATAGTGTAGATAAGGAGTTGGAATAGGGTAGATAAGGAGTTGGAATAGTGTAGATAAGGAGTTGGAATAGTGTAGATAAGGAGTTGGAATAGGGTAGATAAGGAGTTGGAATAGTGTAGATAAGGAGTTGGAATAGGGTAGATAAGGAGTTGGAATAGTGTAGATAAGGAGTTGGAATAGTGTAGATAAGGAGTTGGAATAGTTGATAAGAATAGAATAGGGTAGATAAGGAGTTGGAATAGTGTAGATAAGGAGTTGGAATAGTGTGAAGATAAGGAGTTGGAATAGTGTAGATAAGGAGTTGGAATAGTGTAGATAAGGAGTTGGAATAGTGTATAAGAATAATAAGGAGTTGGAATAGTGTAGATAAGGAGTTGGAATAGGGTAGATAAGGAGTTGGAATAGTGTAGATAAGGAGTTGGAATAGTGTAGATAAGGAGTTGGAATAGTGTAGATAAGGAGTTGGAATAGTGTAGATAAGGAGTTGGAATAGTGTAGATAAGGAGTTGGAATAGTGTAGATAAGGAGTTGGAATAGTGTAGATAAGGAGTTGGAATAGTGTAGATAAGGAGTTGGAATAGTGTAGAATAAGGAGTTGGAATAGTGTAGATAAGGAGTTGGAATAGGGTAGATAAGGAGTTGGAATAGTGGTAGAAATAAGGAGTTGGAATAGTGTAGATAAGGAGTTGGAATAGTGTAGGATAAGGAGTTGGAATAGTGTAGATAAGGAGTTGGAATAGTGTAGATAAGGAGTTGGAATAGGGTAGATAAGGAGTTGGAATAGTGTAGATAAGGTTGGAATAGTAGATAAGGTTGGAATAGTGTAGATAAGGAGTTGGAATAGGGTAGATAAGGAGTTGGAATAGTGGAATAGATAAGGAGTTGGAATAGGGTAGATAAGGAGTTGGAATAGGGTAGATAAGGAGTTGGAATAGTGTGATAAGGAGTTGGAATAGTTGGAATAGTGTAGATAAGGAGTTGGAATAGTGTAGATAAGGAGTTGGAATAGTGTAGATAAGGAGTTGGAATAGTGTAGATAAGGAGTTGGAATAGGTAGATAAGATTGGAATAGGAGATAAGGAGTTGGAATAGTGTGTAAGATAATAGGAGTTGGAATAGGTGTAGATAAGCAGTTGGAATAGGGTAGATAAGAGTTGGAATAGGTAGATTTGGAATAGTGTAGTAGAGTAATAGGTAGTTGGAATAGTGTGAATAGTGTAGATAAGGAGTTGGAATAGTGTAGATAAGGAGTTGGAATAGTGTAGATAAGGAGTTGGAATAGTGTAGATAAGGAGTTGGAATAGTGTAGATAAGGAGTTGGAATAGTGTAGATAAGGAGTTGGAATAGTGTAGATAAGGAGTTGGAATAGTGTAGATAAGGAGTTGGAATAGTGTAGATAAGGAGTTGGAATAGTAGATAAGGAGTTGGAATAGGGTAGATAAGGAGTTGGAATAGGGTAGATAAGGAGTTGGAATAGGGTAGATAAGGAGTTGGAATAGGGTAGATAAGGAGTTGGAATAGTGTAGATAAGGAGTTGGAATAGGGTAAGATAAGGAGTTGGAATAGGGTAGATAAGGAGTTGGAATAGTGTAGATAAGGAGTTGGAATAGTGTAGATAAGGAGTTGGAATAGTGTAGATAAGGAGTTGGAATAGTGTAGAGTTGGAATAAGGAGTTGGAATAGTGTAGATAAGGAGTTGGAATAGTGTAGATAAGGAGTTGGAATAGTGTAGATAAGGAGTTGGAATAGGGTAGATAAGGAGTTGGAATAGTGTAGATAAGGAGTTGGAATAGTGTAGATAAGGAGTTGGAATAGTGTAGATAGATAAGGAGTTGGAATAGTGTAGATAAGGAGTTGGAATAGGGTAGATAAGGAGTAATAGTGTAGATAAGGAGTTGGAATAGTGTAGATAAGGAGTTGGAATAGTGTAGATAAGGAGTTGGAATAGTGTAGATAAGGAGTTGGAATAGGGTAGATAAGGAGTTGGAATAGTGTAGATAAGGAGTTGGAATAGTGTAGATAAGGAGTTGGAATAGTGTAGATAAGGAGTTGGAATAGTGTAGATAAGGAGTTGGAATAGGGTAGATAAGGAGTTGGAATAGTGTAGATAAGGAGTTGGAATAGTGTAGATAAGGAGTTGGAATAGTGTAGATAAGGAGTTGGAATAGTGTAGATAAGGAGTTGGAATAGTGTAGATAAGGAGTTGGAATAGTGTAGATAAGGAGTTGGAATAGTGTAGATAGAATAGGGTAGATAAGGAGTTGGAATAGTGTAGATAAGGAGTTGGAATAGGTAGATAAGGAGTTGGAATAGTGGTAGATAAGGAGTTGGAATAGTGGTAGATAAGGAGTTGGAATAGGGTAGATAAGGAGTTGGAATAGTGTAGATATAAGAGTTGGAATAGTGTAGATAAGGAGTTGGAATAGTGTAGATAAGGAGTTGGAATAGTGTAGATAAGGAGTTGGAATAGTGTAGATAGGAGTTGGAATAGAGATAAGGAGTTGGAATAGGGTAGATAAGGAGTTGGAATAGTGTAGATAAGGAGTTGGAATAGTGTAGATAAGGAGTTGGAATAGTGTAGATAAGGAGTTGGAATAGTGTAGATAAGGAGTTGGAATAGGGTAGATAAGGAGTTGGAATAGTGTAGTTGGAATAGGGTAGATAAGGAGTTGGAATAGGGTAGATAAGGAGTTGGAATAGTGTAGATAAGAGTTTGGAATAGTGTAAGATAATAGTGTAGTTGGAATAGTGTGATAAGAGTTGGAATAGGGTAGATAAGAGTTGGAATAGTAGATAAGGAGTTGGAATAGTGTAGATAAGGAGTTGGAATAGGGTAGATAAGGAGTTGGAATAGTGTAGATAAGGAGTTGGAATAGTGTAGATAAGGAGTTGGAATAGTGTAGATAAGGAGTTGGAATAGTGTAGATAAGGAGTTGGAATAGTGTAGATAAGGAGTTGGAATAGGGTAGATAAGGAGTTGGAATAGTGTAGATAAGGAGTTGGAATAGTGTGTAGAGTTGGAATAGGGTAGATAAGGAGTTGGAATAGTGTAGATAAGGAGTTGGAATAGTGTAGATAAGGAGTTGGAATAGTGTAGATAAGTGGAAATAGTTGGAATAGAGTTGGAATAGGGTAGATAAGGAGTTGGAATAGTGTAGATAAGGAGTTGGAATAGTGTAGATAAGGAGTTGGAATAGTGTAGATAAGGAGTTGGAATAGATGGAATAAGGAGTTGGAATAGATAAGGAGTTGGAATAGTGTAGATAAGAGTTGGAATAGTGTAGATAAGGAGTTGGAATAGTGTAGA
The DNA here is from genome assembly GCF_004210375.1 of Tachypleus tridentatus. NCBI lineage: Eukaryota > Metazoa > Arthropoda > Merostomata > Xiphosura > Limulidae > Tachypleus > Tachypleus tridentatus. The sequence goes on along the minus strand of NC_134829.1, from coordinate 55,573,907 downwards.
TAAGGAGTTGGAATAGTGTAGATAAGGAGTTGGAATAGTGAATAAGATTGGAATAGAGATAAGGAGTTGGAATAGTGTAGATAAGGAGTTGGAATAGTGTAGATAAGGAGTTGGAATAGTGTAGATAAGGTAGAGTTGGAATAGTGTAGATAAGGAGTTGGAATAGGGTAGATAAGGAGTTGGAATAGTGTAGATAAGGAGTTGGAATAGGGTAGATAAGCAGTTGGAATAGGGTAGATAAGGAGTTGGAATAGGGTAGATAAGCAGTTGGAATAGTGTAGATAAGCAGTTGGAATAGGGTAGATAAGGAGTTGGAATAGGGTAGATAAGAGTAAGGAATAGTAGATAAGGGAGTTGGAATAGTGTAGATAAGCAGTTGGAATAGTGTAGAGTTGGAATGGGAATAGTGTAGATAAGCAGTTGGAATAGTGTAGAAGCAGTTGGAATAGTGGTAGATAAGGAGTTGGAATAGTGTAGATAAGGAGTTGGAATAGGGTAGATAAGGAGTTGGAATAGTGTGTTGGAATAGTGTAGATAAGGAGTTGGAATAGGGTAGATAAGGAGTTGGAATAGTGTAGATAAGGAGTTGGAATAGGGTAGATAAGCAGTTGGAATAGTGTAGATAAGGAGTTGGAATAGTGTAGATAAGGAGTTGGAATAGGTAGTAAGGAGTTGGAATAGGGTAGATAAGCAGTTGGCATAGGGAAGATAAGGAGTTGGAATAGTGTAGATAAGGAGTTGGAATAGTGTAGATAAGGAGTTGGAATAGGGTAGATAAGGAGTTGGAATAGGGTAGATAAGAGTTGGAATAGTGTAGATAAGGAGTTGGAATAGTGTAGATAAGGAGTTGGAATAGGGTAGATAGATAAGCAGTTGGAATAGTGTAGATAAGGAGTTGGAATAGTGTAGATAAGGAGTTGGAATAGGGTAGATAAGGAGTTGGAATAGGGTAGATAAGCAGTTGGAATAGGGTAGATAAGGAGTTGGAATAGTGTAGATAAGGAGTTGGAATAGGGTAGATAAGCAGTTGGAATAGTGTAGATAAGGAGTTGGAATAGGGTAGATAAGGAGTTGGAATAGGGTAGATAAGGAGTTGGAATAGGGTAGATAAGGAGTTGGAATAGTGTAGATAAGGAGTTGGAATAGGGTAGATAAGGAGTTGGAATAGTGTAGATAAGGAGTTGGAATAGTGTAGATAAGCAGTTGGAATAGGGTAGATAAGGAGTTGGAATAGTGTAGATAAGGAGTTGGAATAGTGTAGATAAGGAGTTGGAATAGGGTAGATAAGGAGTTGGAATAGGGTAGATAAGCAGTTGGAATAGAGATAAGCAGTTGGAATAGGGTAGATAAGGAGTTGGAATAGTGTAGAATAAGAGTTGGAATAGGGTAGATAAGGAGTTGGAATAGGGTAGATAAGATAAGTTGGAATAGGGTAGATAAGGAGTTGGAATAGGGTAGATAAGGAGTTGGAATAGGGTAGATAAGATAAGAGTTGGAATAGTGTAGATAAGGAGTTGGAATAGTGTAGATAAGGAGTTGGAATAGTTAGATAAGCAGTTGGAATAGTGTAGATAAGGAGTTGGAATAGGGTAGATAAGGAGTTGGAATAGTGTAGATAAGGAGTTGGAATAGTGTAGATAAGGAATAGTTGGAATAGTGTTGATAAGAGTTGGAATAGTGTAGATAAGGAGTTGGAATAGGGTAAAATAGATAAATAAGGAGTTGGAATAGGGTAGATAAGGAGTTGGAATAGTGTAGATAAGGAGTTGGAATAGTGTAGATAAGGAGTTGGAATAGTGTAGATAAGGAGTTGGAATAGGGTAGATAAGGAGTTGGAATAGGGTAGATAAGGAGTTGGAATAGTGTAGATAAGGAGTTGGAATAGTGTAGATAAGGAGTTGGAATAGTGTAGATAAGGTTGGAATAGGGTAGATAAGGAGTTGGAATAGTGGTAGATAAGGAGTTGGAATAGTGTAGATAAGGAGTTGGAATAGGGTAGATAAGCAGTTGGAATAGGGTAGATAAGGAGTTGGAATAGTGTAGATAAGGAGTTGGAATAGGGTAGATAAGCAGTTGGAATAGGGTAGATAAGGAGTTTGGAATAGGTAGATAAGCAGTTGGAATAGTGTAGATAAGGAGTTGGAATAGGTGTAGATAAGGAGTTGGAATAGGGTTGGAATAGGGTAGATTGGAATAGGGTAGATAAGTTGGAATAGGGTAGATAAGGAGTTGGAATAGTGTAGATAAGCAGTTGGAATAGGGTAGATAAGGAGTTGGAATAGTGTAGATAAGGAGTTGGAATAGGGTAGATAAGGAGTTGGAATAGGGTAGATAAGGAGTTGGAATAGTGTAGATAAGGAGTTGGAATAGTGTAGATAAGGAGTTGGAATAGGGTAGATAAGGAGTTGGAATAGTGTAGATAAGGAGTTGGAATAGGGTAGATAAGGAGTTGGAATAGGGTAGATAAGGAGTTGGAATAGGGTAGATAAGGAGTTGGAATAGTGTAGATAAGCAGTTGGAATAGGGTAGATAAGTTGGAATAGATAAGGAGTTGGAATAGGGTAGATAAGGAGTTGGAATAGGGTAGATAAGGAGTTGGAATAGGGTAGATAAGAGTTGGAATAGGGTAGATAAGCAGTTGGAATAGGGTAGATAAGGAGTTGGAATAGTGTAGATAAGCAGTTGGAATAGGGTAGATAAGCAGTTGGAATAGGGTAGATAAGCAGTTGGAATAGGGTAGATAAGGAGTTGGAATAGTGTAGATAAGGAGTTGGAATAGTGTAGATAAGGAGTTGGAATAGTGTAGATAAGGAGTTGGAATAGGTAGATAAGGAGTTGGAATAGTGTAGATAAGCAGTTGGAATAGGGTAGATAAGGAGTTGGAATAGTGTAGATAAGGAGTTGGAATAGGGTAGATAAGGAGTTGGAATAGGGTAGATAAGTTGGAATAGGGTAGATAAGGAGTTGGAATAGGGTAGATAAGCAGTTGGAATAGGGTAGATAAGGAGTTGGAAGAGTGGTAGATAAGCAGTTGGAATAGGGTAGATAAGCAGTTGGAATAGGGTAGATAAGGAGTTGGAATAGGGTAGATAAGGAGTTGGAATAGGGTAGATAAGCAGTTGGAATAGGGTAGATAAGCAGTTGGAATAGGGTAGATAAGGAGTTGGAATAGGGTAGATAAGCAGTTGGAATAGTGTAGATAAGGAGTTGGAATAGGGTAGATAAGGAGTTGGAATAGTGTAGATAAGCAGTTGGAATAGGGTAGATAAGCAGTTGGAATAGGGTAGATAAGGAGTTGGAATAGGGTAGATAAGGAGTTGGAATAGTGTAGATAAGGAGTTGGAATAGGGTAGAATAAGGAGTTGGAATAGGAATAGGAGTTGGAATAGGGTAGATAAGAGTTGGAATAGTGTAGATAAGGAGTTGGAATAGGGTAGATAAGGAGTTGGAATAGGGTAGATAAGGAGTTGGAATAGTGTAGTGTAGATAAGCAGTTGGAATAGTGTAGATAAGGAGTTGGAATAGGGTAGATAAAGCAGTTGGAATAGTGTAGATAAGGAGTTGGAATAGGGTAGATAAGGAGTTGGAATAGGGTAGATAAGGAGTTGGAATAGTGTAGATAAGGAGTTGGAATAGGGTAGATAAGGAGTTGGAATAGGGTAGATAAGGAGTTGGAATAGTGTAGATAAGCAGTTGGAATAGGGTAGATAAGGAGTTGGAATAGGTAGATAAGGAGTTGGAATAGTGTAGATAAGCAGTTGGAATAGGTAGTAGATAAGCAGTTGGAATAGGGTAGATAAGGAGTTGGAATAGTGTAGATAAGCAGTTGGAATAGGGTAGATAAGGAGTTGGAATAGGGTAGATAAGGAGTTGGAATAGTGTAGATAAGGAGTTGGAATAGGGTAGATAAGCAGTTGGAATAGGGTAGATAAGCAGTTGGAATAGGGTAGATAAGGAGTTGGAATAGGGTGGATAAGGAGTTGGAATAGTGTAGATAAGCAGTTGGAATAGGGTAGATAAGGAGTTGGAATAGGGTAGATAAGCAGTTGGAATAGTGTAGATAAGGAGTTGGAATAGTGTGGACAAGGAGTTGGAATAGTGTAGATAAGCAGTTGGAATAGGGTAGATAAGGAGTTGGAATAGGGTAGATAAGCAATTGGAATAGTGTAGATAAGGAGTTGGAATAGGGTAGATAAGGAGTTGGAATAGGGTAGATAAGGAGTTGGAATAGTGTAGAATAAGGAGTTGGAATAGGGTAGATAAGGAGTTGGAATAGGGTAGATAAGGAGTTGGAATAGGGTAGATAAGGAGTTGGAATAGGGTAGATAAGGAGTTGGAATAGGGTAGATAAGCAGTTGGAATAGGGTAGATAAGCAGTTGGAATAGGGTAGATAAGCAGTTGGAATAGGGTAGATAAGCAGTTGGAATAGGGTAGATAAGGAGTTGGAATAGTGGTAGATAAGCAGTTGGAATAGGGTAGATAAGCAGTTGGAATAGGGTAGATAAGGAGTTGGAATAGGGTAGATAAGGAGTTGGAATAGGGTAGATAAGGAGTTGGAATAGTGTAGATAAGAGTTGGAATAGTGTAGATAAGGAGTTGGAATAGGGTAGATAAGGAGTTGGAATAGTGTAGATAAGCAGTTGGAATAGGTGTAGATAAGCAGTTGGAATAGGGTAGATAAGGAGTTGGAATAGTGTAGATAAGGAGTTGGAATAGGGTAGATAAGATTGGAATAGTGTAATAATAAGCAGTTGGAATAGGGTAGATAAGGAGTTGGAATAGTGTAGATAAGGAGTTGGAATAGTGTAGATAAGGAGTTGGAATAGTGTAGATAAGTTGGAATAGTGTAATAAGAGTTGGAATAGGTAGAATAGTTGGAATAGGGTAGATAAGGAGTTGGAATAGGGTAGATAAGGAGTTGGAATAGGGTAGATAAGGAGTTGGAATAGGGTAGATAAGGAGTTGGAATAGGGTAGAATAAGGAGTTGGAATAGTGTAGATAAGCAGTTTAGAATAGGGTAGATAAGGAGTTGGAATAGGGTAAAAGTTGGAATAGGGTGGATAAGCAGTTGGAATAGTGTAGATAAGGAGTTGGAATAGTGTAGATAAGAAGTTGGAATAGGGTAGATAAGGAGTTGGAATAGTGTAGATAAGGAGTTGGAATAGTGTAGATAAGGAGTTGGAATAGGGTAGATAAGGAGTTGGAATAGTGTAGATAAGGAGTTGGAATAGTGTAGAATAAGTTGGAATAGTGTAGATAAGAGTTAGGAAATAGGAGTTGGAATAGAGAATAAGCAGTTGGAATAGTGTAGATAAGGAGTTGGAATAGGGTAGATAAGGAGTTGGAATAGGGTAGATAAGGAGTTGGAATAGGGTAGATAAGGAGTTGGAATAGGGTAGATAAGGAGTTGGAATAGGGTAGATAAGGAGTTGGAATAGGGTAGATAAGGAGTTGGAATAGGGTAGATAAGGAGTTTAGTGTAGAATAGTTGGAATAGTAAGGTAAAATAACAGATATTGGAATAGGGTAGATAAGCAGTTGGAATAGTAAGATAAGGAGTTGGAATAGGGTGTAGAATAAGGAGTTTAGAATAGTGGTAAATAAGGAATTGGAATAGTGTAGATAAGGTAGTTGGAATAGGGTAAATAAGGAGTTGGAATAGTGGTAAATAAGCAGTTGGAATAGTGTAAAATAAGCAGTTAGGGGTAAAATAAGGAGTTGGAATAGGGTAGAATAAGCAGTTTGGAATAGGTGGTAAATAAAAGAGTTGGAATAGGTAGATAAGGAGTTGGAATAGTGTAGATAAGGAAGTTGGAATAGGGTAAAATAAGGAGTTGGAATAGTGTAGATAAGGAGTTGGAATAGTGTAGATAAGGAGTTGGAATAGGGTAAATAAGGAATTGGAATAGTGTAGATAAGGAATAGGGTAGATAAGAGTTGGAATAGGGTAGATAAGGAGTTGGAATAGTGTAGATAAGCAGTTGGAATAGTGTAGATAAGGAGTTGGAATAGGGTAGATAAGGAGTTGGAATAGTGTAGATAAGGAGTAATAAATGTAATAAGCAGTTGGAATAGTGTAAATAAGGAGTTGGAATAGGGTAGATAAGGAGTTGGAATAGTGTAGATAAGCAGTTGGAATAGGTAAAATAGATAAGAAGTTGGAATAGGGTAGATAAGGAGTTGGAATAGTGTAGATAAGGAGTTGGAATAGTGTGAAAATAAGTTGGAATAGTGTAGATAAGGAGTTGGAATAGGGTAGATAAGAGAGTTGGAATAGTGTAAATAAGGAGTTGGAATAGGTAGATAAGGAGTTGGAATAAATGTAGATAAAGAGTTGGAATAGGGTAGAATAAGGAGTTGGAATAGGGTAGATAAGAGTTGGAATAGGGTAGATAAGGAGTTGGAATAGGTAGTAAAGGAATAGTGTAGATAAGGAGTTGGAATAGTGTAAATAAGGAGTTGGAATAGGGTAATAAGCAGTTGGAATAGGGTAAATAAGGAGTTGGAATAGGGTAGAATAAGGGAGTTGGAATAGTGTAGATAAGAGAGTTGGAATAGTGTAGATAAGGAGTTGGAATAGTGTAGAAATAAGGAGTTGGAATAGGGTAGAATAAGGGAGTTGGAATAGTGTAGATAAGGAGTTGGAATAGTGTAGATAAGCAGTTGGAATAGTGTAGATAAGCAGTTGGAATAGTGTAGATAAGGAGTTGGAATAGGGTAGATAAGGAGTTGGAATAGGGTAGATAAGGAGTTGGAATAGGGTAGATAAGCAGTTGGAATAGGGTAGATAAGCAATTGGAATAGGGTAGATAAGCAGTTGGAATAGGGTAGATAAGCAGTTGGAATAGGGTAGATAAGCCGTTGGAATAGGGTAGATAAGCAGTTGGAATAGGGTAGATAAAGAGTTGGAATAGGGTAGATTAGTAGTTGCCTTGTGTAAATGATAAGAATAGTAATATTGTAGTGAAAGATAAGATCATAGAAATCTTTACTCAAAATAAATAAAAACGTATTAAGTATTTGTTTCTTTCATAATACGTCTACTCTATAAAATAGGATATCCGTAACGTACTCATCGATTTTTTGTGTTGTAAGACTTGAAACAATTGACTGGGAGACAAAATGTGAGGAAATAATAGAATTGATAGAATATAGTAATGGTAAAGAAAGAAAGATACAACAAAAAAGTATGGACTGAGCACGTGTAGGAAATAAGATAAAAGGTTTGTTCGTTTTGATTGGTTTGTTTTGAATTTCGCGCAAAGCTGCACGAGGGCCATCTGCGCTAGCCGTCCCTAATTTAACAGTGTAAGGTAGAGGGAAGGCAGCTAGTCATCACCACCCACCACCAACTCTTGGGCTACTCTTTTACCAACGAATAGTGGGATTGACCGTCACATAACGCCCCCACGGCTGAAAGGGCGAGCGTGTTTGGTGTGACGGGGATGCGAACCCGCGATCCTTAGATTACGAGACGAGTGCCCAAACGACTTGGTCATGACGGGTCGAGATGAAAAGATTGTATAGAGAAGCGAAGTCGATATTTGTGTTTATGTGTTATTTGTGGGTTTCAGTATGTAATATGGGGTTTGGATTAGGAGGCTCTCGGTTTCTTACATAAGCTTTACCCAAGAGATCATAATTAAAACTTTATTTTTATATGGTTAGTTATTGATATTCGTTGTTTAGGAATATTGTATAAATAAAACACTCACTTCAGTCAGAAAGAGCAGTTCCAGTAACTTTCATTTATCACCGCCCTCTAGCGACGTACGAGGAAGAATATAAATATATTTCTGACTAACCACACACATCTAACAGTGGCTTAGCGGTAAGTCTGAAGGTTTATAACAAACACTAAAACTCAGGTTTCGATACCTGTTGTGGGTAGAGCACAAATAGTTCTTTGTATGGCATATATGCGATGATTCTTTATCCGTTACTGCAATATTCGTTCGAACATAATTTAGTAGCGGTGTACATTAGAATAAATGTTGCTATTTTATTTCCAATGAATTCCTTATGTTTTACAACTATTCGATGTATCATGGAACATATCCGAAAAACATACTTGCCCTCTGGACTTCCAAAAAATACCACTCAGAAATTGACCGGAAAATAATAAAGGAAATACATTTTTGATTTAAAATGGGTACCAATGATAAAACAGTCAACATAGTTTATTGGTTTGAAAATGTTTCGTTTTTAAAAAACCTTCTCAGTTTCACAGTACAGAGAGCAATATTTGAGATACCACTGACAAATAATAGTTTAATATTAAGTATGTGCTAGATTTTTATATGAGATATAGAGTAAAAATAACAATTAACATATTGTCAGATTTTTACCTCCACAAGAGATCTCTCACATACAAATTCGCCAATAGGCACCAGCATTCTGAACTAGGCTACCGTTCGGACGAAATAATTCATACATCCTGATAAAAAACCATCAAGGTTCATTTTCAAGACATGTTTGTATTTCTCATCCAATAGAAATATAGGCCTACATTCACCACTCATAATAACAAAACATATCATTGTATATAATTTCATCAGCTGATCTTAGAGATAATGTCATCACGTTTACATTAGGCGAAACCCAAAACCCGGAACGAACGAGCTGTAGTCGAAGGAAAAAAAGGCTAAAAGTTTTTATGAAAAAATTAAAAATATCCATGAAACATTTACTCAAATGAACAGTTAAAGTAAAGAAGAAAACCACGAAACTAAGAAAAAGCTGTTCAAACCGTATCTATATACATAATACTGAACAAAGTAATACGAAATTAAGCTTAGGTCCAGTATTACTGAAATAAAACAAGAAATATATATGTATGTAAGTTCTGACACTTTCACGTGTTACCTTCAGTGAAGGAAACAAACGTTGGACTACAGAGGACTGGTGGAAATGTCGAATGTCGTACTCACTTAAATATGTTGTTGATTCCGTAACACTGGTTCTCAAAATTAAAGCTGTAATCAGAAATAAGTGAAATAAACCTGTATATTTACTAAGTAAGTTCCTTACTAAATGAATATTTATATCTATTTAGGATCGTATATTTAATTTAAGTGAGTTATGTCTGTATGTGCATTTTTTTATGGCAAACTACATCAAGCTATCTGCTGAGTCCACCGAGGGGAATCGGACACCTGATTTTAGCGTTGTAAGTTCGTAAACGTACCGCTGTATTAGCGGAGAACAACACCAGTGACTTAACTTTTGTTTGCTAGAAACTTGTTTGGAGAATTTAATCTCAACATTTTTTTGTGAATTAAGAAAATCCAAGTAGATTTAAAAAGTTAAAATCATACTATGAAGATCTTTAAGTGTTGTTGTTTTTTGTTGTTGGTAGAAACAGATCACCCGACACTGAAATAATTTAACCTACACGCTAAAAACTGAGTTGTTGGCATCAGAATAAATGTAATTAAATACAAAAAAGCTCATAAAGCTTTGATTTTTCCTTAAATTTATATTTGATTAAAAAAAAACGCCGAGACGAAGATCACGACTCCTCATCAGGTTGCAAAGGTGTCATCCTCTGGTACTGCAAGAAGTCTACGGATTTTATAGTACTAAAATCAGGGGTTCGATTCCCTTTAGCGGACATAGTAAATAACCTGATGTGACTTTATTATACGAAAACAAACATACACGGGCGACAATGAAACTACCAGAAGACTCAGAAGATGAATCTTCTTAAAACAAAGATTATCTTTCAGTTTTCTAGTGGAAACTTTCATTTCACAGTGTTACTGTGACTTAGCAATAAGTTTTCTTAGTGACATTTTATATATATCTATATATACTTATAGATACTTTCGTCATATGGATCTATTTACTTCACAGACTGCCTAAGGCGACTTGTGTTCGTTGGATAGAAAATGTGACCACTTTTACAATGACCTCTCTTTCTTTTCTGTCTCAAAAGCGATTATTTACTCTTAGATCTGTGTAATGAAACGACTTATCTATTTTTGAGTGACTTTATGCCTTAAGCACAACCTATTCACAACAGTTCTAAATATATTATCGTTACTAATACCTGACACCACTGATTGTGATAAATCGCATGTACTTTTGCATTTCGTAAACTTGGCGGTGTATTGACGGGATTAGTAACTTAAATTACTTCTTTTGCGATATTTATCTAATGTGATCGCTCAAAACTAGTCGACCATGAGTAAAAGCAGGTGGCGTTTTAATCTCTTTCAAAGATTTCGATAGAAATCTATCTACATAAGTGTCTTGAAATAAGGGTCAGATGTTCCATTAGGAAGGGTATTAGCTCCATGTTTCGAAGAGACATATCAGGTATATATCGACGACGACATGTTTCCGGTAGAAAGTAGTCACGAGAAAAGCGCGAGGTCTAAGCAGTGGAAGTAGTAACAAAATTTTAGTGATTTTATCGGTTGTACAAGTTCTGCTGGATTAAGCACATTGAAAAGGAAAACCAAAAACTTAAATCTCGTATCACAAATGACGTCACGGATCGTTGCCAAGCCTATTGCCTTGTGAACTCGGCCGTAGCTGACTACGTGATGGCAGTAATATGCAACATATAAGCCAATAAGAAGCAGTATGTAATTCTTAGGTATAGTTCTACTTTGGTTTTGTTTTTGTTTTTATTAAGGTAATGAGTGATAATCAGTAGATGATATAATTTAAGTATTGGTACTGCTACGTATAACATTCCCGTTGTTTGAGAATTAAAGTACATTCCTCCATTCAGTTAAATACCAGGGGTAGTTTGGTAATTGACGGTTCGGACTGCGAACCTGTGGGTTCTTGGTTTGTGGCTCATTGTTGCAGAAACGTGGTTTACGGTTGGAACATAAATGCGTTATAACAGTGATAGTCAAATACGACTATTGGATTGGAGTATTCAAGAGCTGATGGTATTCGCTGAAATTGTGGTATAAAGTATGTCAAAATGAGAATGAAAAAGGCCGAATAAGCTTTAGGTCAACCACCAGTTTCAGCGAAGACTAATTCATGTCAAACATCAGTCTCTATAGACTACGCACCTGACCAGATTCAGTCAGGCCTGAGACTAATTCATGTCAAACATCAGTCTCTATTGACTACGTACCTGAACAGATTCAGTCAGGCCTGAGACTAATTTATGTCAAACATCAGTCTCTATAGACTACGTATCTGAACAGATTCAGTCACGCCTGAGACTAATCTATGTCAAACATCAGTATCTATAGACTACGTACCTGAACAGATTCAGTCAAAACTGAGAGTAATTCATGTCAAACATCAGTCTCTATTGACTACGTACCTGAACAGATTCAGTCAGGCCTGAGACTAATTTATGTCAAACATCAGTCTCTGTAGACTACGTATGTGAACAGATTCAGTCACGCCTGAGACAAATTCATGTCAAACATCAGTCTCTATGGGTTACGTACCTGACCAGACTTAGTCAGAACTTTATTATATTAAAATATATTCATAATGCTTTAAAATGTTTTAAATGTAAACTTATATTTTCAAGTGGTTGTTTTATATTCAGCTATTACGGTTCTGTCATTGATATCTGATTTTTGAAACAGGTTTATGAAAAAATCAAATATGAAAACGTCTTTTTTGGAGTGTAATAAGGTACACACGAAGTTTTTATGGAAATCACCTAACAATACAATATTAATAAATGTAACAATAACAATAGCAGGGTATTGTTTAAAATGCGGTTCAGAAACAGGCTATGACAGAGAAAGTTATAACATTAGCTATTTTAAGATGTAATCCAAAGGGTAAGATAATAATTTCTTTATTTCTTGCTAGGCTCACGTAATGTATCATAGATAAGAATGTAAGCAGTCACTTTGGTCAGTTACTGGCACCATGTGTTTTCCCGGAAACTTCGACGACGTTGATGGATCAAAACTTAGATCTATTGCTTTTTCCCGCGCCTGTAAACTGGGCTTTTCTGTCTACCTCCACTGCGTGAGCCAATGGTTCAGTGAATTAATAATGACCAGAACTTGCGAGTATGGTCAGTCCGGTTGGTGGATAAAATGGTAATAATAGCAAAAGTTTCCCCGGTCGACGTCTATCTCTACTCAGGGTGTATAACTATAACTGAGGGGATTGGATTAGGTCAGTCCGTAATGACCAATTCACTTCTAATCTTATTGTGAGCCTAAAGAAATTGGTTCGTGACGATCATAACAAGTATAAACAGTCGCGGTGTGAAGTTGGTTTTCTGCTCTGTGGTTACTGGAACGAAATCTTGCTATTTACATTGGAGGGCCCTGCCTGTTACGATTTCTATTCTATATTTTGAACTACTTGGACATACGTGCTCTGGTTTCTTCACCTTTTAGTAGCAGTTTCTTATTACAGCTGCCAGCAGTAACTTTGCTGAAGTAATAGCTATCATTATGTCTCCAAAGGATCCATCCAGAACTTTCTATTGTTTCTTTAAGTTGCATGAACTAAGCTGTTAATTCAGTTGGCTTCATATAATTTCCAGAACGAAAGTTCTAACGCTTATAGCCCACACAGTCAAACCTTATTTGTTATGTGGTTTTAGAGTTTATGAGCAAAACTATAGAAGGGCTAAGTCTGCATAGCAGTCCCTAATTTTGAATTGATATACTAGATGAGAAACAGCTAGCCAACAAGTGAAACAGTTAGCCAACAAGGGAAACAGCTAGTCAACAGGAGAAACAACTAGTCAACAGAAGAAACAACTAATCAACAAGAGAAACAACTAGTTAACAGGAGAAACAGTTAGCCAACAAGTGAAACAGCTACTCAACAGGAGAAACAGCTAGTCAACAAGAAAAACAGCTAGTCAACAGGAGAAACAACTAGTCAACAGAAGAAACAACTAATCAACAAGAGAAACAACTAGTTAACAGGAGAAACAGTTAGTCAACAAGAGAAACAGGAGAAACAACTAGTCATAAAAAAGAAACAGCTAATCTTCAGGAGAAACAACTAGTCAACAGGAAAAACAGCTAGTCAATAGGACCCACCGTCATTTGTTATATTATTGTCGGTCAAATCTCACTATTTTATCCATCAAAGAGCAACAGAGAATTTCACCTGTGGCTGCTGTTAATTAACCTTCGTCTTTTTAATCCATGGGTTGAAAATTAAGGACGGAGACGCACAAATAAGCCTTTTGCCCGAAAAGTCTTTAAACAATCAATTAAAACCTTTCCTCTGATAATAAATGTACGAATCTTTAACGTCACGTTACGTGTTGCTAAGCCTAGCTATGTAATCCATTCAAAGACTACTCTTTTTAGAATAATATAGAAATTAATTCAGTGGATAGGATTAACGAATAGACTCAACATTTGTCACTGGGGAATCTGAAGGTGAAGGTCATAGGTTTGAGGCTCTCTTTCTAGATATGCATACACGCTCATAGTAACGCACCAAATCATGAGTTTGTCTCTCTATTTGTACCTAGCATGATGATTCACCAAGTCTTATGACTCTCTGTGTAGCTGTCATGTCATATCACCAAACCATAAGGTCATAAAATCACATTAATTCACTAGATTACGAGCTCACGCCGCACTAAACCATGTAACTCTCTTTCTTTGCGTGTATAAAATAATGTTTACTCACACAAACAAAGCGTATCTTTCTCAACACATTTATCTTAATGCTATGCAGTTTATAAATTTTAGTTTGTACACTGAACAAGATATAGCGAAAAAATGTTGCAAACACAACTTTGTGTTTTATAGTTACATATTAACAACTTTATTTATGTCTAGGATCAAGCGTTATAATAAACCTTAACACATGATGTGTTTTTATCTGTCTGAATATATATATATATATTTCCTTGTTTATTCCAAATGCGTGTTAACAAATTGTTATGTTATTCCTGTTTGTAAGTAAAAGCTGATGACGATCAGACAGTTGAATCTTTTTTATTAATAAGTTATTCCGAATAATATAGCCCTTAATGTCACAGCAATATGTCTACAGACTTACAACGCTAGAAACCGGGTTTCGATACCCATGGTGGGCAGAGCACAGACAGCCCATTCTGTAACTTTGTGCTTAATTTCAATCAAACAAAGAAACAAAGAAGAGAACTATATTGAAACCAACGACTCATCAGCTTGATTGTCAAGTGGACGTTGTCGTTTGAACAAGTTCTACAACTAACAGTGTTACTGATATGTAAATATGAATAATATATGACAGAATAAGTAACATTAGGAGGTCAAGGGTTACAAATAAAACCAGATATATTAGTCAGAGAGAGCACAGGAGGTTACGTGGTTACATTCTATAGATAATCGCAGAGGTTAAATAGTTATTTAAAAGGTTATCACTGGGAGAACAAGACTAAACAGGATGATTCAATACAGCAAGTGGCCACAGAGAACAAAGGCTAAACATATAACATGACCCAATAACGTGAGGTTAAATTATAATAATGTACTACAGGCTTAGCAGAAAACTCGACTAAAGAGATATATGAGACTAGACAGATCAGTTGAGCACAATGCTGTTAGAAGATGGATGGACTCTTTTATCTAATTGGTGTAAGAGAATAGACAGTGCAAGAGGTCATATAAATTAGACGGATAGACAGATTCTCTTCCTTAGCCACAAGTGGTAACACCATAAAATGATTTAAAAATAAAGCCTTGTAAGCACGAAAGACTTCAGGTCAAACAACCATAGCAACATAATTATTTTGTTTTGGGGCTCTTACTACGATGTTTGCACTTTCGTGTGACAGTTCTGTCAAAGGTTGTTACGTAATGTATCAATGGTTTATAATCTTCACTGTATTTCAACGAGATGTCTACAGAAGAAAGTAAACTTGTGTGTAGCTACATAAATAGGTACTGTTTTGCGAAATTTCGTTCATTCTGCTAACAAACCCATAGAAACAGACTTTGTGGAGAAAGGTATTGGAGTAATTAATAATACAATACATACGGGATAGTGCCCAAATGGGAAAAAAAAATGGTCTAAGACAATAGAATATTCTCCCGAAATGTTATTCCGAAAGTTCGCGTTACGACAGTATCAAGTGTAAGATCACGTGAAAATGTACATAGTATCTTAATTAAATCAGTGATCCGCTCAGTTTCTCTTGGACTGTTAATTTAGTATTTCTAAGGTACGGGTGGACTGACGAAATGAAACTGGTTCAAAGAAACGTGTTTTCTTTGTTTCTTTTGTTTTCTTTTTCCCATTTCGCGCAAAGCTACACGTGTTAATCGCCTTAATTTTGAAACTGTGAGCTAGAGAGAAGACAGTTAGTTAACTCTAAACAAATCCACAGAAATTATTTTTTAATCATAAAGTACAATTTTACTGTCAATCTTATGACGCACCAATGACCCCAAAGCACAACGGGACTAGAACCATGGAATTTCAGCTCCACCGTCTTATATACTACCCACTGTGCCACGTCCAGACTTTTGTGGTTTGGAACATATAAAACAAAAAAGGGAAAAAGGTAAGAAGGGTATATTATCTTATAAATATGCAATGGAAGACATTCTGATGAGCCAATCACTTCAAAAGTCCGTACTATTCACAACTGCAAATGTTTTTTGTTTTTTTTTCTGAAGTGTTCTATTTAATTTTCAGTGATCATTTCTTTAGGTTATTAAAAAGAAAGACATTGTTTTGAAAACAACGAAAACGAATATCCCTTATATTGACGTATTTTACATAATACTAAATCAAATAGATGACTTTTTCAAAATACATTTTATCAGATTCTTAAGCCTACATACCTAGGACCAAAGCGTAAGGAACAATGAAATATTAGTTGGGCTACAATTAAGTGTGTGTGTGTGTACACCTGGTGGGGCGGCGATTTGTTTTATTATGATGTACAACTTTTGTTTGTAAAAAAAGTGTTAAAAATGAAGTAATATTACACTTTCAGTCATTATGTGATTTAAATTTACTGAAGTTTAATACTATAATTTATATTTACAAAATCGTTCATTGTATAGCAAATTATGCAGAAAAAATTAACACTTTGGTCAAGATATAGCTAAACCTATTAAAATATTTGCTTCATTCAATAATTTGTACCGGAAGTACTTTACAACAGCCTGTATTCCAAACTTTCCCGATCGTTCGGTTTTTATGCCACCGGTTTGAAGTCACACAGAAGTGAACACAACATGACAGTTGACCGAAAGGTAACAATTTATTTTTAAAATATTTTCTAAAATGTATACATTTTTTTTGAGAAAATTTCACTTTTAGGTAAAGCTTAAGTACATTTCAGCACAATTCGTTGTTTGCATTGTTAGGTCTAACATTAATTTCCGAGTACTCGTCACATTCTGTGCTCACTTTATAGTAACCTAGTGATTATATCAGGTCAGTCTTATGTTAATAATTTGTCAGTTATGTTATTAGGCCTAGGTCCAGTATAATTCAGAATAATCTATTGATTATAATGTTAGGTCAACTTCATGATAACAAACGTAAACTTAACTTTGACAGAGCTACATTCAACTCCACAAAATGTTTAAATATGAAACTTTATTCTTACCAAGTTCTGTCTCGGATGTTCTGTTTTGTACACATTTGTACATAATGCGGCAAATGCGTTCAGCACACAAAATAATTCACATGAACGTATGGAGTTTGAGATCGCTTTAGAGAATTAAAATTTACGAAATACAACAGAAAGTTAATGGTAGACGGTATGTTGTGTATTTTACATTGAAGTGGAATAATTATTTTGATTTATAACTTCATAACATATTTTCACACTGAAAATTTAAAAGTAATAGTTTATTGAAATTCTAAAGAAACATAAGGCTTATAAGTCGAAATTTTGCACTGTACTGATTAGATAATTATATTAAATAGGTAAGCACAACACCTATAGCCCTTTGTGTAGCTTATGCTTAATAACAGAGACAATATAAAAATCTGTAACAGTTATAACGTCTCATAGAGATCAATACTTATATAACTGCATTTTCTTATTTACCTTGAATCCGAAGAGTAATACTAACTAACATAGCCATTCAGTCATCTCATGTTTTGACAGTTTCGTGATAAATGAACCCAGGAAAGAGAGAAATATATATTTTTTTTTTAATACAACGTTCAGGTGGACGAAGCTTGTACTGAACTAGTTGCTTTTTCACTACTTTTATTCTAAGCTTGCCGATAGAGGACAGCACCTCTGCTTAAAGTCTCCATATGTGACTCATACCTCAATACAGCAAAATTCTGGTTTGTATATATTACATGTCCTTTATTTAGCCTGGACACTTTATAGGCTTTATAATATTGTGACTGACTTTGAAAGAGTGTTGATGTACCTAGGTTACAATAAATTTGTGGTAACAGAGTGTCACATCGTTTTACCTCCTTTCTTACTTGTTCTTCTTCAGAATAATATAACTTTTTTTCTTTTCTTTTTTTCTTTCAAATTAAGCACAAAGCTACACAATGGGCTATCTGTGCTCTGCCCACCACGGGTATCGAAACCCGGTTTTTAGCGTTGTAAGTCTGCAGACATACCGCTGAGCCACTGGAGAGAGGTAATATAAACTAATCAGGATGAAGCAACAAAAACAAAAAACCGAGTAACTAAAGGATTTCGTTTCTACTGTAAGTCAGATCACTTTAAAGACTGAAAACCTATATGTTTCTAAACATCTGATATGGTCAATAGATCTTACAGAGAGAGAAGACCAATTTTAAACCAAACTTCATTATAAATATACAGGGTCAGCGAAGTCACACTGGCCAGTCAGTAGTTGTGCCTTTGAAAATACACAATTCCAAAAATAAAGACAAATATAGTCATATTTAGAGTAACTGTTGTCCCTTCTTCATTAACCAGTGGTAAGAACGTATTATTCGTCGTTCTTGGATTGTTGTTCATTTTTCATTAAACCATTGTTAGAACGTATTATTCGAAGTTCTTCAAATGCATAATACAACAAAACTCTGTTTAAAATCCTCAAAATGCAACATGAAGAAACAATTCTGGTACTTGGGCAAAACTTAAGACTAAAAAGACAAAAAAAAACAAATTATCAATTATCCTTACCTCTGCTAGGAAAGTAAGGTACTGGGTCTTTAGAAGTTTATATAAACAGGTATTGTCTAAGCACTGGTATCTGAACCTTTATTACAAACTCCATTAGGAGCTATTGATATCAGTACCTGTATTACGCTTGCCGTCCCTAATTTAGCAGTGTAAGGCTAGAGGGTGACTTACTAGTCATCACCACCCACCGTCAACTTTTGGGCTACTTTTTATCAACAAATAGTGGGATTGATCATCACATTATAACGCCCCCACAGCTGAAAGGGCGAGCATGCTTGGTGTGACGTGGATTCGAACCTGTGAATTAACAGTAGAGCACCTCAACCACCTGGCCATGCCGGGTTCATCAATACCTGTATAAAACCGACCTTAGAATGTGTGTCAAAATCTACTTACTTACAAAAACAGTGAAAACAGAGACACTTCCCCCAATTAACGAATAACTGATCAGTTACGTCACGCGACTGCCAAGCATAAAAAAATGGAAACCAGGGACAATACAAACATCTCAGTAACTCACAACAAGTGTTGTCAGTATTACCTTTACATATCTTTCCTTTGTAAGTCGAGATCTACTTTACAAATGTTTATTTTCTCTAATGCTAATTCGAGTCCTTTAGAGATATACCTGTCTAAATAAAACAACACGCGTCATCATTTTCATTCCCATTGTGTACACACGTTGCGACTGGCTTTACAAAGATCATCTTTTTCCACTGTTTACATGCGTGCTTATGTTTTAGAATTTATTACTTTTTTGCCTGTAGCTGCCGACCTTCATAAGGAATTGTCCTGAGTAAAGCATATTATTTCCCGAGTAGGAAGATAAATAATTACGAAGGCTATTCAATTTGTCAGTAGCTGCTTTTGTATAAACAGTCTTATATTTGCGTATACATGTAAAAACATCGTGACGTCAAAGGAACAAGTTTGCTTTGATAATTCAATCAGACAAATTTGCATTCTCGTCTGAAAAACAAATAAACAAATAAACGTCTAAATGTTTGTGTATAAAGTTA
Source organism: Tachypleus tridentatus (assembly GCF_004210375.1). Taxonomy (NCBI): domain Eukaryota; kingdom Metazoa; phylum Arthropoda; class Merostomata; order Xiphosura; family Limulidae; genus Tachypleus; species Tachypleus tridentatus. The sequence goes on along the minus strand of NC_134829.1, from coordinate 55,554,837 downwards.
CAATGAGTTTACTTGTAGGAGATTTTGGCCGAAAAGTCAAAGTTTATAGTAAAAATAAACGTTAGCTTGTCCTATTTAATGTCATACATTTTTTTTTATCTGAACAAATAAGTTTATCATACGTTTATTTTCATTTTGACGTCGCAGTGAAAGGTTATATTGTCTTGTCTTTCTAATTAGCCTGAATATAAAAGTTTTCAAATTGAGGTGTACTTCGGAACGCGTTAAAAGTTTCGGGCGTATGATATGGACTCCGTTTAGACCTGTTAAAATTTGGACTTTATGATTTCTAAAATGTAGGACACTTCTTGGCAACTTTTTGTTTTCCTGTTGTTAAATGGAGGTTTTCAAAGTGTAGGATCAACTGGGCTCTGTTGATGTACACGCTGGTTTTCGATACCTGTAGAGGGCAGAGTACAGATAGCCCATTGTGTAGCATTGTGCTTAATCACAAACAAACAAACTGTTGACGTGTTGTTGTTGGTTTTTATAAAATAGAGGTTCATAAGCTGAAACATATTGGCGTGTGTTTTTTATTAAATAAATATTTGATCTGTTGGGAATGTTTGATGTTTTTATATTTTATTTTGTTGTTGTCCTTACTGTTCCAAAGGGATTATTAAACTGTATGGTCCATTGGGACCTGTTAAAGCCTTGTACGTATAGATTTGCAAACTGCACGTCCTTACGAACCTGTTAAAGTTTTCTATGTAAGGACTTTCAAAAAGTATGTCCTTTGGGAGCTGTTGAAGGTTGTAGATGTCGGGTTTATTTGTTATGGGTTGTTACGGAACCGTTCCTCTTTAGACTAGGAACAAGAACGGAACGAGATTTGTTCGTTATTTTTCGCAGGGTGCATCATTTTTTTTTTTTAATTTTAATCTCCGATTTGACGGAAGTGCTGACTTTTATCACCATCAAAAAACGTGTTTGTTTTTAAGCTCTTAAGATGGCTCACGTTAAATAAATGACTTTTAACGATTTATTTTTTTAAATTCTGTAATCTTTGAAATGTTTATGTGGAAAAGTAAAGTAGTTACATATGTGTATATACGTATGATTCAAACGAACTTCAGTTACTACATATGTTAATTTATTAAAGCATTGTTTTTGTGTTAGAAATGGAAATGAACTGTTTTTTTAAGTGAATAATTTGCAAACAAAAATACTTTCACGTGTAACTTAGACACTTGGGCATACTTCAGTAATGCTTATTATATTCCAGCGTTTACTAATGCAGATATATTTCAAATTAAACGTAACAAACCCTTGAGTTTTAGAATGTTGCAAAAACATTTATGTCTGTTCAGTTTTATAGACTATCAAAATAATTAAATAGTTAGGATATGAATATTCAGTAAAAGATTCACATGTGGCCTAGACATGCAAAGTAGAAAGTTATTTTAATTGTTATTATTTTTAATATCTATCGAAAGCTAGTGTGTGTACAAAACAAAAAGTCATTTGTTGAGCAGAGCTGGCCCCCTCCATGATCTTGTTCGACTAACAACGTTTTCCAGAGGGAGTGGTTTTCGAAATTTCGAATTCGAAGTTCAGTGCAGAATTTCATTTTTCTTTGATGCAAGACTGACGAAGCCTACCTAACAAACAGTTGTGCAGACTTAGGTCAGTGGGAGTACACTTGCTAGTATTCAGTAATCAAAACACCCTAAGGGACACGCGTGTTGTCAATAGTCCCTTTGTGGTGGGCATATGGGCCTCATCTTTTCTGTTCGATAACACTATAAAAATGAATCCGTAGATAATTTTTATTTCTAATCGCTAAATATTATGGAAACATGTTAAATTTAAATGTCACTGCTTGACTTAACTTGGGAATGGATAAGACTGGCCCGGAGTTAGAAGTTCGAATATTTACATTGCTTAAGATGTATAGTTCTGTGAAAAGAAACCTGTAATAAAATATTGATATCTTGGAATACTTTGAAAGGCTAGTTTGACCTGGGTAGTGAGGTGCTTGAAACGTCAAATATATGTTTCAGATATTAAACACCCCGATGAGACCTACAAACTTCAGCCAGAGTCGGCCTTAATTTAGAACTACCTATTAAGTCAGTCAGTCACATTCGTCGCCTATAAGGCTATTCACAACCGAATAAAGGGATTAACTGTCACTTTTATAACGATTCTGCAGATAAACGTGTGAAACACGTGCATCAGTATTTCGCGATCTGAAACCCTAAACAGTTCAACCCGTATTATGTAGTATGTAAAAAAGTAAAAACGGCTAACAGAGGGATAACACATTGTTCATTACATAATTTGTCACTTACTTCAAATATTGGTCAATCAGTGAGACAATTTTTGAAATTTTTTTTTTCGATCGGGGTATTTTTATTTTTGTACCACATATTTTCATGATGAAAACAAATATTATAAAATCAACTCAGTTTTTACGTTTCCCCTTTTGTTTGTTTGTTTTTTGAATTTCGTGGAAAGCTACACGAGGGCTATCTGCGCTAGCCGTCCCTCATTTAGCAGTGTAAGACTAGAGGGAAGGAAGCTAGTGATCATCACCTACCGCCAACTCTTGGGCTACTCTCTTACCAACGAATTGTGGGATTGATCGCTACTTTGTAACGTCCCCACGGCTGAAAGGGCTAGCATGTTTGGTGCGACTGGGATTCGAACCGGCGACCCTCGGAGTACGAGTCGAACGCCTTAACCCACCTGGCCATGCCGGGCGTTTTCCCTTTTAGAAACATATATTTAATCTGTTTATTTCCATTTAGAGATATACTTTTTCTTTCGAATGTTTTGTAAAGCTAAACAAGGACTATCTGCTCATAATCGTCCCTAAATTTGAATTGACAGAATAGTGAGCGCAATATAAACCATTAACGAAGGACAGGTTCACATATTGGTGGGCCACGCCCTACCCGAACAAGTAAATACATTTTGTTCAGTATCATATGTTATCTAAAGACATCGATAACTGGTGCACATGATGAAATAAATTAGATAGCCATTTTCGAATCGAAATCCTGTATTTTAGTGAAACCTGTCATCAAAATTACACGATTTAAATTAATTATTAATCATTTCATTCCTTACTCAAAGCTAGGCTCCCTACTAGTACAGCGGTAAGCTACGGATTAACACCACTAAAATCAGGGGTTCGATTCTCCTCGGTGGACTCAGCAGATAGCCCGATGTGGCTTTGGTATAAGAAAACACACGCAAAGCTATACAATGGCCTACTTTTTAGTACTAAGCGCTATATTAAATATCATTTCGATATGCTTGTACAATACTCTTTATTCAACGGTTATCTATTTTGAAATTCAATCAATCAATCCAGTATTACTGTCTCACAGTTACAGGAACACCGACATCTGTTTCCCCTCGGTGGACTCAGCAGATAGCCCGATGTGGCTTTGCTATATGAAAACACACACGACACCTCTGGTAATAAATGGAGGTAGGTGACGTAATCGTTAAATGCATGGAGCTCTAAGGGAATCGAACCTCTGATTTTAGCGTTGTAAATCCGTAGACTTACCGCTGTACTAACGGGGGACGAGCTCTAGAAAAGATATGGTGAGATCAGATCCGTACGCTAACCCATTTATGTCACTTCTTAAGGGTCCTAACAATACAAGTCAGGTTTAGTGACAATCGGTCTAGTATTTCGTACATTAAAAGCGAATACAGACATTTGTGAAATAATGTTTCAGATAACAATTGATGTTACATTAAGGGATAAGACAGTGTTTTTATTTTTTGAAGAATAAAAAAGATTTAATAAAAACTACATTATGCAACATGTTATATTTCTCCGAATAAACTATGGTAAAAAAAAACAACTTTTTCCACACTAGAGCACTTGAATACAGAGCACTTCCCTCTGATTTCCGAAGTGTTTCTATTCAGAAAATGTCAAAGTACAGTATTTGAAATGTATAATGAAAAATATTATCCTTTGACCTCTTACATGTTTCGTAACGTTGGTATACCGATAGCTAAAACAAAACGGTGATGGCTACAGTGGCTTAGCAGTAAATCTCAAGACTTATTATGGAAAAATCTGGTTTCGATACCCACGGTGGGAAGAGCATAGATAAAGCTTTGTGTTTAACAAGAAACAGGCGATAAAATATTTGTATATGCAAAGCCATTTCGAGTATTTTGTTTTTTAATTAAGCACAGAACCACATAATGGGCTGTCTGTGATCTGCCCACCACGGGTATCGAAACCCGGTTTCTAACGGTGTGAGTCCGCAGACATTCCGCTGTGTCACTGGGAGGACGTCATTTCGAGTATTTGTTAGTTTTGAATTTCGCGCAAAGCGACACGAAGGCTATCTGCGCTAGCCGTCCTCAATTTAGTAGTGTAAAGTAGAAGGAAGGTAACTACCCACCACCAAATCTTGGGCTACTTTTTACCAACGAATAATGGGATTGATCGTCACATTATAACGTTCTCAACCTGAAAGGACGAACATATTTGATGTGACGGGGATTAAAACCCGCGACCCTCAAATTAGAAGTCGAGCGCCCTAACCGCCTGGCCATGCCGGACCCTCATTTCAAGTAGAACGAAGTCTTTATTTTACTTCCTCAAATATTTCAGTATAAAAATTTAATAAATAGTTCGACCAGCTGCTACTTAAAGAAAACAAAAGAGAATCCTCAATAGCCGTGGCTCTAATTAGATCTCAAGTAGGCCAAGAGGAGTAGCTATGAATTAAAAGTTTAAACTTGAAAAACAAAACACAAAAACTCTTAGAGCCATTCTATGAGTTGCTGTGGTAAAAAAAAAAGCGACATTTTTCCGGTAATAAAGTAAAAACAGAGAGGAGGACATAATACTTATAGAAAAGAAAACTTTTTACTTTTATATAAAGTATGGCATATTATCAACAGAAAAGAAAATAACAAACCACTTTGAAAAATAATGCCATAGTACTAACACGTGACACACTTTTAGAGCAAGGACAGCATACCAAAACAGAAAGTAAAACAGCAGACAGTGGGTGACATCCTGTTTACGTAAATAAGGACATCACGTTTTGGTTAAAATAAACCAGGAAGAAATCTATTCTGTTTATAGAAAACATAATTAAACATTCCACTCAATAAAGCACTGCATTACGGGAGCACCTGTTATAAAATTTATAAAACATTACTGCACTAATAATTCTATTTGCAAAATATTGGTGGGAATTGTGCGAGAATTGTTTTCATTTCACTAGAGACCCGGCATGACCAGGTGGTTAAGGCACTTCACTCGTAATCCGAAGGTCGCGGGTTCAAATCTGTCACACCAAACATGTTCGCCCTTTTAGCCATGGGGGTGCTATAATGTGACGGTAAATCCCACTATTCATTGGCAAAAAGGTAGCCCAAGAGTTGGCAGTGGGTGGTGATAACTAGCCACCTTCCCCTCTTGTCTTACACTGCTAAACTATGTATGGCTAGCGCAGATAGCCCTTGAATAGCTTTGAATAGAAACAACAGTTAACGAATGCGGGAGTAAAAACGCCCTCTAGTGTTTGAATAGCATACCTTTAAACTGGAATATGGAGTATAAAAACAAACATTTTCTGTTGCTTTGCACTTATGATACCGAGCGGATAATAAGACGTTTCAAAGAAAACCTGTCTGAATGTAAAAGAAATAACACTGAGCATGTTAAGTCTACATCCTCTCGTGAGATCTTAATATGAAGGCTTATGGGGCATCGAATTTTACGTTTAGTACTTTGTTCCTTAGGGTTATAACGTTATAACTTGGTAACGCTAAAGCTTACTTATTCTCACTTGCTTGAGTAGATGTACGCGGTAATTTCATTATGATACTTAGCCAGGATTTGATTATGGTTAAGAACAAAATTACACAATAAGCTATCTGTGATGTGCTCACCATAATTTTCGAAACCCGATTTTTAGTGTTATAAGTCCACAAAACCACAAGGGGGCCTAAACAAGGAAATGAATATTTTATACGTTGTTTCTCCGTCGCCTTTGTTTTCTATCGTAAAATAAAGTTTAAACGTTTAAGTGCCACAGGAGAGTTTTAGGTCGCGATTTGGATCGAAAATCGTAGTGTCGGTTTTTCTTTTTCTTTACCTGGATTTTTAAGGACTTATGTCACTAAAATTAAGTGTTCCAGCCTTGCGTTAAGTGCAGAAAAGATTTTAAAGATGTGTGCTTAAAAACAAAATAAAATCAATACCACTAATGAGGGCCCGGCATGGCCAGGTGGTTAAGGCGTTCGACTCGTAATCTGAATCTCCGTGGCACAAAACATGCTCGCCCTTTCAGCCGTGGGGACGTTATAATGTAACGGTCAATCCCACTATTTGTTGGTAAAAGAGCAGCCCAAGAGTAGGTGATGGGTGGTGATGACTAGCTGCCTTCCCCTCTTACACTGCTAAATTAGGGACGGCTAGCACAGATAGCCCTCGAGTAGCTTTGCGCGAAATTCAGAACAAACAAACAAACAAACTTCTCCAACGTGCCCTCCAGCGGTTCAAAGGTAAGTATGGAAGTTTATAGCTTAACAAAAGAAGAACAACAAACAAACCAAGTATCAATATAACATCTCTAAATGTTGGATTGTTGTCACATAGTGATGCCGGACTTGGTCAAATGGTTGGCATACTAGGTTGCGGACGGTGAAGCACAGTGTTTGAGAAGAGAAATACACTACAGACGCTCTGCACTTTTAGCTGCTGTATATTATAGCTGTGAAAGACAATCTCATTTATGGGTAAAGAATAATCCAGTGTGCAGTGGGCGCACAGAATAAGTTCTTCGTTTAATCAACAGTTCTAAGTTAGGGTTAACTATACCTTAAGCTTAGGAGAGCCAATTTATTCAACCCGGGAGTCGCGTCGGGTGCAGTTCGATTGAAAACACCAGATAGTTTTCGTTTAATAATTCACTGCTATTACGACCTGACAACGTATCCTGTGAACAGAAAGAGAGAGACTATGTGAACATCTGTGGGTCTACATAATTACGTTTTTGACAACAAGTACCCTTAACCGTTAAACAAGGTATTAACGTTTTTTTCTCTGTGTTCTTCAGAATATACGAAGGATGTGAGTTTCACCGCTTGTTAATTGATTTGCGTATCTACCAGTGTTTTGTTATTGCTTAAGGGTTAGTAATACATGTGGCTAATGTTTACACAAAACAACATAATTATAAGCCTACCATTGCTTATAAAGTCGTCTGTAAATTACGCCTTTATTTAACACAGGGAACGATAGAACATCAGTGTTTCAGACATATTGTTATTACGAATTACTTAGGACTAGTAATTATACGTCTTTAAGTAAGGAAATTCTTCTTATTGTCTATAAATTTGAAAGAAGGAAGGACGAGATATGGTACACAAGGGAAAAACGGATTTATAGATTGAAACAGGCTTATTGAAATACAAGGAGATTATAAAGTTACATACTACCAAACCTGGAGACACTTTATGAGTTGTGACAATGTTAATATACGTGTATAGAAGTTATATCTTGAGATATAAAGCATTGTCGTTTTTACACTATTAAAAATGTTTGATTTACTATTAAACTTCTTAAAATCTAACATCATAATTTAGGGTATTACTATCAATCATAATTTACGTTAAACAATGACTAACCACGTGAAGGCTGTCTAAACAGAGAACAGGTATTAGATCACTTTCATAACACGTGACAGAAGTTAGCTAGAATCACAAAATAACATAATTTCTGAAGAATAAAGAAAAACAAAGCCTTATACATCTAAATACTCCATCAGGATCGAGTTATCCTTACCGTTTCTATAATCCTTGACCCTAATAGCTAAGGGTTAAAGGTGGCTATTAATAAGCATGATTCTCCAGGATTCCAGCACGATCCCTCATTAATGAAAAACCGGGTAGTTCTTTAATAATGTTATGTTTATAAGTTTATTTTATATGAAAGAAATCTGTCTAATGCTTGCCAATAGGAGTTGTGTCACAACTTTGATTAAAGACATAATTCGGTCGTTTATTTACTGATATCAAATTAATTACTATCGCCGGGATGTTGTTATTTAACCCTACGTTATTAAGTATTATCCGTTTTTTTAACTTATATATATAAAGCGATTCGGTATTTCTTCAAGAAACAACTCAAGTAGGTATTCACGGTTTCCAGATCACCTAACACTTTAATTTTATTTGAATATCGACTCAACGTGTGCTTAAAGAAAGAAAGGAAATTCATCTTGTGACAAGACGACTTTGTCATAATAACTTTATTAATATAGTTGTGTTCAACACCTGAATAGTTTGTGATAATAACTTTATTAATATAGTTGTGTTCATCACATGAAGAGTTTGTGATAATAACTTTATTAATATAGTTGTGTCCAACACCTGAATAGTTTGTTATAATAACTTTATTAATATAGTTGTGTTCAATACATAAAGAGTTTGTGATAATAACTTTATTAATATAGTTGTGTTCAACACCTGAAGAGTTTGTGATAATAACTTTATTAATATAGTTGTGTTCAACACCTGAATAGTTTGTGATAATAACTTTATTAATATAGTTGTGTTCATCACATGAAGAGTTTGTGATAATAACTTTATTAATATAGTTGTGTTCAACACCTGAATAGTTTGTGATAATAACTTTATTAATATAGTTGTGTTCAATCACATGAAGAGTTTGTGATAATAACTTTATTAATATAGTTGTGTTCAACACATGAAGAGTTTGTGATAATAACTTTATTAATATAGTTGTGTCCAACACCTGAAGAGTTTGTGATAATAACTTTATTAATATAGTTGTGTTCATCACATTAAGAGTTTGTGATAATAACTTTATTAGTATAGTTGTGTTCATCACATGAAGAGTTTTGATAATAACTTTATTAACATATTTGTGTTCAACACCTGAATATTTTGTGATGATAAATTTATTAGTGTAGTTGTGTTCAACACATGAACAGTTTGTGATAATAACTTTATTAATATAGTTGTGTCCAACACCTGAAGAGTTTGTGATAATAACTTTATTAGTATAGTTGTGTTTAACACCTGAAGAGTTTGTGATAATAACTTTATTAATATAGTTATGTTCATCACATGAAGAGTTTATGATAATAACTTTATTATTATAGTTGTGTCCAACACCTGAAGAGTTTGTGATAATAACTTTATTAATATAGTTGTGTTCAACACATGAAGAGTTTGTGATAATAACTTTATTAATATAGTTGTGTTCAACACCTGAATAGTTTGTGATAATAACTTTATTAATATAGTTGTGTTCAACACATGAAGAGTTTGTGATAATAACTTTATTAATATAGTTGTGTTCATCACATGAAGAGTTTGTGATAATAACTTTATTAATATAGTTGTGTCCAACACATAAAGAGTTTTGATAATAACTTTATTAACATATTTGTGTTCAACACCTGAATATTTTGTGATGATAAATTTATTAGTGTAGTTGTGTTCAACACATGAACAGTTTGTGATAATAACATTATTAATATAGTTGTGTTCAACACATAAAGAGTTTGTTATAATAACATTATTAATATAGTTGTGTCCAACACCTGAAGAGTTTGTGATAATAACTTTATTAATATAGTTGTGTTCATCACATGAAGAGTTTGTGATAATAACTTTATTAACATAGTTGTGTCCAACACCTGAAGAGTTTGTGATAATAACTTTATTAATATAGTTGTGTTCAACACCTGAAGAGTTTGTGATAATAACTTTATTAATATAGTTGTGTTCAACACCTGAAGAGTTTGTGATAATAACTTTATTAATATAGTTGTGTTCAACACATAAAGAGTTTGTGATAATAACTTTATTAGTATAGTTGTGTTTAACACCTGAAGAGTTTGTGATAATAACTTTATTAATATAGTTGTGTTCAACACCTGAAGAGTTTGTGATAATAACTTTATTAATATAGTTGTGTCCAACACATAAAGAGTTTGTGATAATAACTTTATTAATATAGTTGTGTTCATCACATGAAAAGTTTGTGATAATAACTTTATTAATATAGTTGTGTTCAACACCTGAAGAGTTTGTGATAATAACTTTATTAATATAGTTGTGTTCAACACTTGAAGAGTTTGTGATAATAACTTTATTAATATAGTTGTGTTCATCACATGAAGAGTTTGTGATAATAACTTTATTAATATAGTTGTGTTCATCACATGAAGAGTTTGTGATAATAACTTTATTAATATAGTTGTGTTCAACACCTGAATAGTTTGTGATAATAACTTTATTAATATAGTTGTGTTCAACACCTGAAGAGTTTGTGATAATAACTTTATTAATATAGTTGTGTCCAACACATAAAGAGTTTGTGATAATAACTTTATTAATATAGTTGTGTCCAACACCTGAAGAGTTTGTGATAATAACTTTATTAATATAGTTGTGTCCAACACATAAAGAGTTTGTGATAATAACTTTATTAATATAGTTGTGTTCATCACATGAAAAGTTTGTGATAATAACTTTATTAATATAGTTGTGTCCAACACATGAAGAGTTTGTGATAATAACTTTATTAATATAGTTGTGTCCAACACCTGAATAGTTTGTGATAATAACTTTATTAATATAGTTGTGTCCAACACCTGAAGAGTTTGTAATAATAACTTTATTAATATAGTTGTGTCCAACACATGAAGAGTTTGTGATAATAACTTTATTAATATAGTTGTGTTCAACACCTGAAGAGTTTGTGATAATAACTTTATTAATATAGTTGTGTTCAACACATGAAGAGTTTGTGATAATAACTTTATTAATATAGTTGTGTTCAACACCTGAAGAGTTTGTGATAATAACTTTATTAATATAGTTGTGTTCAACACCTAAAGAGTTTGTAGTAATAACTTTATTAACATATTTGTGTTCAACACCTGAAGAGTTTGTGATAATAACTTTATTAATATAGTTGTGTTCAACACCTGAAGAGTTTGTGATAATAACTTTATTAATATAGTTGTGTTCAACACATGAAGAGTTTGTGATAATAACTTTATTAATATAGTTGTGTTCAACACCTGAAGAGTTTGTTATAATAACTTTATTAATATAGTTGTGTTCATCACATAAAGAGTTTGTGATAATAACTTTATTAATATAGTTGTGTTCATCACATGAAGAGTTTGTAATAATAACTTTATTAATATAGTTATGTTCATCACATGAAGAGTTTGTGATAATAACTTTATTAATATAGTTGTGTTCATCACATGAAGAGTTTGTGATAATAACTTTATTAATATAGTTGTGTTCAACACCTGAAGAGTTTGTGATAATAACTTTATTAATATAGTTGTGTTCAACACATGAAGAGTTTGTGATAATAACTTTATTAATATAGTTGTGTTCAACACCTGAATAGTTTGTGATAATAACTTTATTAATATAGTTGTGTTCAACACCTGAAGAGTTTGTGATAATAACTTTATTAATATAGTTGTGTTCAACACCTGAAGAGTTTGTAATAATAACTTTATTAATATAGTTGTGTTCAACACCTGAAGAGTTTGTGATAATAACTTTATTAATATAGTTGTGTTCAACACCTGAAGAGTTTGTAATAATAACTTTATTAATATAGTTGTGTTCAACACATGAAGAGTTTGTGATAATAACTTTATTAATATAGTTGTGTTCAACACCTGAATAGTTTGTGATAATAACTTTATTAATATAGTTGTGTTCATCACATGAAGAGTTTGTGATAATAACTTTATTAATATAGTTGTGTTCAACACATGAAGAGTTTGTGATAATAACTTTATTAATATAGTTGTGTTCAACACATGAAAAGTTTGTGATAATAACTTTATTAATATAGTTGTGTCCATCACATGAAGAGTTTGTGATAATAACTTTATTAATATAGTTGTGTTAATCACATGAAGAGTTTGTGATAATAACTTTATTAATATAGTTGTGTTCAACACCTGAAGAGTTTGTGATAATAACTTTATTAATATAGTTGTGTCCAACACATAAAGAGTTTGTGATAATAACTTTATTAATATAGTTGTGTTCAACACCTGAAGAGTTTGTGATAATAACTTTATTAATATAGTTGTTGTCAACACATAAAGAGTTTGTAATAATAACTTTATTAACATAGTTGTGTTCAACACATAAAGAGTTTATGATAATGAAGCCTGTGGGAACATATTTGTGTCAGTAACATAAAACTGTTCCATGAGATTATCTTTTTCTATTGGTTTATTTTGTTTAGCTGCGATACAAATACCAAATCCAATTTGTTTATGAGTTACTTTACGTTTATTAACAAAATACCTGTGATTTGGCGGGCGTAATAGATTGGTTAACTGATTCATAGATTACATACAGAACATTAAAGAAGTTAGTTGCTTGGCTTGTTTTTAAGTTTCTAGGCAGGGAATTTCCCGTCTGAAACGAAGAGTATATTCTCATCAGATAAATACAAAACAATTTCATTTATTAAAGAGCTTTCATTTAGGACATAACTGTGATAAATAAAATTACTACGCGTTTATTTAATTAGTATAATTAAACACAAACTCCATTAAACTTGAAATACTTTTGAATCGTGCTTTGAGCAGTTTGATAAAGAAGTGAAGAGAAGCCAGTAAACGTATCTTCCACGCCCTCGGATGTTTATCAGACACCAGCCAACCAGTTAAACTGATGATATCCTGTCTTATTATCGTCTAGCAAACAGTTGAAGAAAAATGTATCAGTTGTTAAGTTGATTTAAATATTTACATATGGTGATAAAAGTGACATAATAGTTCTGGCGAGTTATCGGATCAACATTAATTTGATGTAACAAGTGACATTTATGAATAGTAATTATTCATTTCTTCGTGGGGATCTTCTAGAAATCAAGTGGAAAAGGTACCATTGATTTCTTTAACCGTGAATGCTGGTACCTTAACGAGGTGATACGGATCTTGTATGCGAAGCTTCATCTGTCGTAATGTGTTACTGATTTCTAATGTATAAGAAGCTTCGAATTTCAACGATTTCGTAAAAGCTACAAAAAAAGTTTTTATTTGTTTTTTTTTTTAATTTTCGCGAAAACATACACGAGGGTTATTTTCACTAGCCGTCTTTAATTTAGCAGTGTAAGCTTAGAGGGAAGGCAGTTAGTCATCACCACCCAACGCCAACTCCTGGGCTACTCTATTACCAACGAATAAGGCCCGGCATGGCCAAATTGTTAAGGCGCTCGACTAGTAAACCGAGTGTCGCGGGTTCGAATCCTCGTCACACCAAACATGCTTGCCCTTTCATCCGTTATAATAGGCCAGTCAATCCCACTATTCATTAGTAAAAGAGTAGCCCATGCGTTGGCGGTGAGTGGTGATGACTAGCTGACCTTCCTCTAGTCTGTCACTACTAAATTAGGGACGGCTATAGCAGATAGCCCTCGTTTAGCTTTGCGCGAAATTCTAAAACAAAAGAAACAAAAACTAACGAATAGTGGAATTGTCCACAAACATTAGAACGCCCCACGGCTGGAAGGAGTGGTATGTTTTGTGTGACTGGGATTTGAGCCCGCCACCATCTGATTACAAGTCGAACGCCCCGAGCACCCGACCATGTCAGGCCTAACTAATTGGGATGTATATAGGTCAGTTAAAGAAAAGAGAGACATAAATTACTTGACTCTTACAGCAGAACTTTAAAACTTTTCAGTTACTAATAAAGAAACGTAAGATAAAGTTAGTTGTGTGTGAATAATGTTACAAGTTGTGCTTTAATTCTTATTCGATATGATGTATCGGACCAACCATTTAATATTAGATATTAAATCCTATATACATATGTATATATATACACGTTAGTTGTTTCTTTGTCACAATTGTAAAATCGTGCTTCTATGTCACAAATTTCTTTTTTAATTTTACCTTACATGTATATGTATCTCACAGAAGTTCACAAGTATTAGTACTCGAGACCGCTCTTCGCCATCTTATCGGCTACTCTTGTCCGAGAGAATAGAATAATTTGTTATAATCGTCATTCATGTATCGCACCCCCATCCCTAAAGTGCAGGGCCTGGTTTTGCAACAAAGGGGCGCAAACCATGAACTGTTTTTTATGTGTGTTTTTTTTTTACACTTAGGGTAACAACTGTACCCTTCCTAGTCTCATTTGCTCCTGAAACGTACAGAAATATTCATCTTTCAACTTCTAGCTATAAACTTTTTGAAACTAATTAAAAATGATGTGTTTCTGTTTATATCACAGAGCTACACAATAAACTATCCATACATTGCTCTCTGCGGATATCGAAATCCACTCTTTATATTTATCAGCCCATAAGACTTTTCGCCCAGTTATGGGTGTGCTGGAGAAGTACGAAACACATAGTTAACATTAAAAAAATATCGATATATAACCAGTGAGTTTAAACTTCTAATATAGTCTAGATTACTCTGTTACTATAGAAATAAACCTTGAGTTAAAATTCTTATTTTGAATACTGGTTATAAATTTTTTTTCAATTAACAGACCATTGTTTTGGCGATAAATAAAATTGAACAAAACAATATCCATGTAGTTAATAATTATTTGTAATATTTAGTCGACTGCCTTCTCGTGGTGTTTCTATTGTTTCATTGATACAACATTAACTGGTAGAAAACAGGTTTTGTATGGCTATCCAGTACCATCTTTACAGCGTTTGTTTAACAGCTTCTATTGAAATGAAAAGCTAAAGTACACAAGTCTTGTTGTGATCATGGCTGTGGTTTAACTGTCCTAAAGTTTACCTGAACTTAGTTTCATGTTTAAGGTTTTCGACATGTCTTCTTCATATACAATGATGGCTTATTCATATACAGAGTGACTTATCTAAGGTTAATTTTAGAAACTAAATTCACATAGAACTTTTTGAGTTTTCCTTGGATTGACCCGATGCGTGGCTGTTTATTTGCGTTAGAGCTAAACCACACTGGGCTATCTGCCGTGTCCGTTACGGGGACTCAAACCACGGATTTTAGCGTTGTAAGGACGTGAAGCTATCGTTCAGACTGTGATCAGTGCATTGTGCGTTCTCAACAGTAACTTTCAGTTAGAACGTGGTTAAGCTGAGCTGGCTTCAGAAATGAAGAAAACATATTGTGAATGTCAAAAGCATTTTTGGACAGTTATAACCTGTTTTTTATTTCTGAAGCCAGCTCAGTTTCAAAACAAGTTTGGTGTAACGGTAAATAATAATTAGTTATTGGTTGTATTTCGTAGATGTGGCTTAGCATTAAGTGCGAAGGCTTACGGCGCTAGAACCCGTGTTTCGATGCTTACGTTGGGTACAGCATGGATACCCTATCGTGTAGATATTGTGCTCAACTACAAATAAAAATCACAGGCGTTCATTATTGAATTCGGCGTCTTAAAAATCGACTGTGTCGCGTTATTTCTGTCAAGTGGAAAATAAACTCCGAGCTAGAACATCCAAATCAACAACTTGGTTTGTAATTTTGCATTTTAACAATTTCCCGGGAATGACGCAGTTGTTCGCTCTAATCAGGTTACACCTGGTTAGTACACTTTTTCACTCTGCAGGCTCGCAACAAGCGCCACCATACGTTCCACCTGGAATAAAATGGATAGTTTTCACGTTTCAACCAGCGATTTTCTTCTACCGAAGCCCGAGGACTTCCTTCTCAACGCCTTGATACCTGTGATTAACAAGTGACAAGAGGTACTTGTTCTAGTGGGAGGCTGTCAAAAACCTTCCTCCCACTGATCACTTACCCCAAAAATAAGGCCTATCGCAGCACTTTATGGTCTTACTCATCACGTTTGTGCTTCACGCCATTCTTTACATGTATGAACAAACATTGTACGTAATAAAAAAACGTATTTCAGATTTCTTTTAAACAAGCGAGATCTGCTACTGGTATACAACGTGTTTTTTAATAGCCTTTCCAATCCTTTCTGTTAAGTCGTGGTCACACACATACAAACACACAGACATATATCGTTACTACATTTCGGGTAATGTCATCAGCTATGGTTAAGAGATCGACTCCGAATGGTTCGGGGTTTTGAGCAAATTACGTTAATGAGGACTCCAGGTTTATCAGCGGTTTCAAAATGGCGACTACCAACGAAACGTGACGTTTTCACTGACAGCGACGACGTGAAATACAACCGAGTTAAGCTTACAAAGCTGGAATAAAATAGTTTAAATGATGAATGTTTTACACAGAAAATCCACACATTTAAAAAAAAAATGAATACTTTACTTTCTCACCGGACAAAGTCGGAAATGCTTTCTCAACCATTATTCGAATGGTCTCTAAACACTTCCCTCCTTTATATCTATCGGATTTTGAGTTCGTTTTAGTTCACCATTCAGTAACCAAAATTGACTTATAACATTTTGTTGAATTCTGTATTCTATATTATATATTATATCTATCTATCTATATGTACATATAATTTAACTCAAAAATAAGCCAAAAAAATTAAACAAAGAACGCTGCAGCAACTGAAAAGATCCCCGGGTACAAACTACAATGTGGTATTATAAAACGTATGTGTGTGGGAGGGTGAAGATGTCCGTTTTTATTCATCAGAAGTGAGTTTGAAAACACCATAGAGGTTATTATATACATTTCACCAAGGTAGAAGACCTTACTGTATTTCTTTAGTTTTCTAACCCAAGCTGTCCCAATAAACCTGAAGTATGATCGTGTATAACATTGAATCCAGTTCTGAGTAATTTAAAACCCGAAACAGACGGATATTTCTTGAGTTGAACATTTTATTTTGCCCCAGACTAGGTCTGATGATTTCTTTTGGCAATGTGGAAAACTGAATACTGAATGTTTGTTTGTCCATAGATTATATATATATACGCCTTTTACCCTAAAATATTCCGTATAAACACTTTACCCTAAAAATATTCTTTACAAGCCCTTTAACCTAAAATATTCCAAGTAAAAGGAATTCTTACAATAAAACTTACAAACACGTAATGTACTCTTCTAGAAACCATTATCTTCAATAAAACTTACAAACACGTAATGTACTCTTCTAGAAACCATTATCTTCAATAAAACTTACAAACACGTAATGTACTCTTCTAGAAACCATTATCTTCAATAAAACTTACAAACACGTAATGTACTCTTCTAGAAACCATTATCTTCAATTTTAAAGAACCTTTTCTAGATTTAGATAAAATATTTTACAAAATATATGTTTCAATAAAAACAGATGCGTCATTGTTCAACGGACAACTCGTCCTCACACGACGTATCCACTTTCTTATGTAGAGTACTGTAGCTTCATCTAACAATAGATCTTATCTCAAGACTGGAATGCACAATATGGCCGCAAATATATACTTCGAATCTTATAACAGAAAAAATAGATTACGTCACCAACAGGTATAGTAATATCCCTTAATTTAGTTTAGTAATTTTATTACCGTTTCAAATTAATTTTATACAGCATATGTATATATATGATTAATCCTATAATTACTTCCTATGATGAACTTCGAGAATTTTTTTGTATAAAAAAGACCGAAGACGGATGAGACGTTTGCATTCTGTTTTCTAACTTCTGGTTTTACAAGTAAAAGAAAAATTTTAAATTGTCCGTTTCTAATAAACATACTATGCTGGAAATGTGCTCCTACGAAATAACACTATTTTACTTCTTTAGAACTAGCTCCATAAATACTAATTTATTTTGATTTAATAGCAGAAAGATGGGCATTTTTGTTAAATATTTTACTGTACTTCTTTCTATTGTTCAGGTAATAGGTAGAGAAAGCCCTTGTACAACGGTTATATTACATTACATTATGTTAAAGCCTCAGGATAATCGGAATACATTTTTTCTCACTAGTTTTAACAGAATGTCAATAGAACAAGTTTTTATTATATTTTCTAAATTGAGAAACTAAACCCACCCACTGCAGCACTAAGTAAACGTGTACACTGTTGACGATTGTTGCTTTATTGTATCTTTTGTGATCCAAATTGTCAATATACGTTCCGGTTTCATACGTATAACTTGTTTGTTTGTTTGTTTGTCAATTTCGCGCAAAGCTACACGAGGGCTATCTGCGCTAGCTATCCCTAATTTAGAAGTGTAAGACTCGAGAGAGGGCAGCTAGTCATCGTCACCCACCACCAACTCTTGGGCAACTCTTTTACCAAAGAATAGTTGGATTGACCGTCACATTATAACGCCCCCACGGCTAAAAGGGCGAACATGTTTGGTGTGACGGGAATTCGAACCCGCGACCCTCAGATTACGAGCCGAGTGCCTTGACCACCTGGTCATGCCGTGCGATATTTTGAAGTACAGTTATTTAACATATTATCCAATTATTTCGTAAAGCATTTTATATTTGACATCATGTTTTAGGGCTATAGAAATGCACATATGTAGAAAACATACTGTTTAATCAAAACCAACACATACATATATATAGACATAAGCTATTTCTTGTTATTTTTAATTCTTCGGTATTTTATAAAGCTTGAACTAATTAAAATCACAGACCTTTATAAAAAAATAATGTGATTAAGCTTTAAAACGATATTATCTGAAACTGATGTATTTAGTAAAACGTGTTAAGTTAAAGGAATAATACTGTTTTACGAGAGGGTATTCGTGTAAGTTAGCCACACTGGAAAAGCTCACGTATCAGAGCATTTAACACCATAATTAGTTTTATCTAACCCTAAACGGTACAAACAGAATTATATTAAAGCTCAGGCACAGTGTGGGACTACTGGATGGCCAATAGGTTTGCCTATTGTTGTTTTATTAAACACAGACAAACTTTGCATTACTTACTTATCTCACTTCATTTTTTAATTTGACAGAAAATGTCTTCACAGTTTGTTTGTTTGTCTGTTTTCTCGCTGTTGGGATTTAAAGGTGATTGTTCAGTTAAACAAGATTCTATGATTATGTCTGGAAGCAACGTGTAATTAGTATTGTGTGTTATAACATTTTTACTGGTTCTTTGAATAAACTCTATGAGGTTAACAGTGTCTTTCAAGAAACGTAGAATTTGAAAGATTCATAAGACGTTTCGGTTGTGAGGTGTTACTCTCTGCGTACCACAGCCTTTACTGTCCGAGAAGGAAGCTATTTAGTACCAAGGTTTGTTAGATACGTTTCATGTGTTTTCAGAGCTGTTTAAACTATCAAGATATTATCCTGAAAACTTCCTACATCTGTTCAGAAGTGAAAGAAGAAGCCATAACTCCATGATGTAAAGAAGAACTGAGACATCAGAAGATAAATAGAGAACTGAAGTATTCGGAGATTACGTTGTGTGGATGTAGAGTAGAACTGACATATATAGATACTATGTAGTATGGATGTGTAAAGTGGAACTGTAATATTCGGAGATCACGTTGTGTGGATGTAGAGTAGAACTGACATATATAGATACTACGTAGTATGGATGTGTAAAGTGGAACTGTAATATTCGGAGATTCCGTTGTGTGGTTGTAGAGTAGAACTGACATATATAGACACTACGTAGTATGGATGTGTAAAGTGGAACTGTAATATTCGGAGATTCCGTTGTGTGGATGTAGAGTAGAACTGACATATATAGATACTACGTAGTATGGATGTGTAAAGTGGAACTGTAATATTCGGAGATCACGTTGTGTGGATGTAGAGTAGAACTGACATATATAGACACTACGTAGTATGGATGTGTAAAGTGGAACTGTAATATTCGGAGATCACGTTGTGTGGATGTACAGTAGAACTGACATATATAGATACTATGTAGCATGGATGTGTAAAGTGGAACTGTAATATTCGGAGATCCGTTGTGTGGATGTAGAGTAGAACTGACATATATAGATACTACGTAGTATGGATGTGTAAAGTGGAACTGTAATATTCGGAGATCACGTTGTGTGGATGTAGAGTAGAACTGACATATATAGATACTACGTAGTATGGATGTGTAAAGTGGAACTGTAATATTCGGAGATTCCGTTGTGTGGATGTAGAGTAGAACTGACATATATAGATACTACGTAGTATGGATGTGTAAAGTGGAACTGTAATATTCGGAGATTCCGTTGTGTGGATGTAGAGTAGAACGACATATATAGATACTATGTAGTATGGATGTGTAAAGTGGAACTGTAATATTCGGAGATCACGTTGTGTGGATGTAGAGTAGAACTGACATATATAGATACTACGTAGTATGGATGTGTAAAGTGGAACTGTAATATTCGGAGATCACGTTGTGTGGATGTAGAGTAGAACTGACATATATAGATACTACGTAGTATGGATGTGTAAAGTGGAACTGTAATATTCGGAGATTACGTTGTGTGGATGTAGAGTAGAACTGACATATATAGACACTACGTAGTATGGATGTGTAAAGTGGAACTGTAATATTCGGAGATCACGTTGTGTGGATGTAGAGTAGAACTGACATATATAGATACTACGTAGTATGGATGTGTAAAGTGGAACTGTAATATTCGGAGATTCCGTTGTGTGGATGTGGAGTAGAACCGACATATATAGATACTACGTAGTATGGATGTGTAAAGTGGAACTGTAGTATTCGGAGATCACGTTGTGTGGATGTAGAGTAGAACTGACATATATAGACACTACGTAGTATGGATGTGTAAAGTGGAACTGTAATATTCGGAGATTCCGTTGTGTGGATGTGGAGTAGAACTGACATATATAGACACTACGTAGTATGGATGTGTAAAGTGGAACTGTAGTATTCGGAGATCACGTTGTGTGGATGTAGAGTAGAACTGACATATATAGACACTACGTAGTATGGATGTTTAAAGTGGAACTGTAATATTAGAACATCACGTATTGTGAATATATAAAGTAGATCTGCAATATTAGAACATTACGTATTGTGAATATATAAAGTAGATCTGCAATATTAGAACATTACGTATTGTGAATATATAAAGTAGAAGTGCAATATTAGAACATCACGTATTGTGAATATACAAATTAGAACTGCAATATTAGAACATCACGTATTGTGAATATACAAATTAGAACTGCAATATTAGAACACCACGTATTGTGAATATATAAAGTGGAATTGTGATATTAGAATATGACATATTGTAAACGTAGAGGACAAGTAACATTTCTCCGACTTCAATGCTTGAAGAACAGTAATAATAAAAACGTGTCTAGAACACAGTGCTATGGTTTAACTCCTGTTTGGAGGTCGTTGACTTAGTAAATTGTAAAACATTTCAATGTTTATCAAGGAATTTTTGTTATTATAATTCTAAGCATGAGTTGTTACTGATAAACTGTCTTAGTCCTAATACATTTGTGAGGGTTTTGTAGTATGAAACTTTGTATTTTCGTCGTTAACAGAACTTTAGTTTCATATGATGTGACGACGTATTATATCCATAATTATCTATATGTGTCAATGTACCTGCGTGTAACATTGTCTGTACTTCTGAATATGAACATTTATCGATATACCGACAATTAACGTTGTTTGTACATCTAAATATCAACATGTTTCAGTGTACCGGCATGTAACGTTGTTTGTACATCTAAATATCAACATGTTTCAGTGTACCGGCATGTAACGTTGTCTGTACATCTAAATACCGACATGTTTCAATGTACCGGCATGTAACGTTGTCTGTACATCTAAATACCGACATGTTTCAATGTACCGGCATGTAACGTTGTCTGTACATCTAAATACCAACATGTTTCAGTGTACCGGCATGTAACTATGTTTGTACATCTAAATACCGACATGTTTCAGTGTACCGGCATGTAACGTTGTCTGTACATCTAAATATCAACATGTTTCAGTGTACCGGCATGTAACGTTGTCTGTACATCTAAATACCAACATGTTTCAGTGTACCGGCATGTAACTATGTCTGTACATCTAAATACCGACATGTTTCAGTGTACCGGCATGTAACGTTGTCTGTACATCTAAATATCAACATGTTTCAGTGTACCGGCATGTAACTATGTCTGTACATCTAAATACCGACATGTTTCAGTGTACCGGCATGTAACGTTGTCTGTACATCTAAATACCGACATGTTTCAGTGTACCGGCATGTAACGTTGTCTGTACATCTAAATATCAACATGTTTCAGTGTACCGGCATGTAACGTTGTCTGTACATCTAAATACCAACATGTTTCAGTGTACCGGCATGTAACTATGTCTGTACATCTAAATACCGACATGTTTCAGTGTACCGGCATGTAACGTTGTCTGTACATCTAAATATCAACATGTTTCAGTGTACCGGCATGTAACTATGTCTGTACATCTAAATACCAACATGTTTCAGTGTACCGGCATGTAACGTTGTCTGTACATCTAAATACCAACATGTTTCAGTGTACCGGCATGTAACTATGTCTGTACATCTAAATACCGACATGTTTCAGTGTACCGGCATGTAACGTTGTCTGTACATCTAAATATCAACATGTTTCAGTGTACCGGCATGTAACTATGTTTGTACATCTAAATATCAACATGTTTCAGTGTACCGGCATGTAACTATGTTTGTACATCTAAATATCAACATGTTTCAGTGTACCGGCATGTAACTATGTCTGTACATCTAAATACCGACATGTTTCAATGTACCGGCATGTAACTATGTTTGTACATCTAAATACCGACATGTTTCAATGTACCGGCATGTAACTATGTTTGTACATCTAAATATCAACATGTTTCAGTGTACCGGCATGTAACTATGTCTGTACATCTAAATACCGACATGTTTCAATGTACCGGCATGTAACTATGTTTGTACATCTAAATATCAACATGTTTCAGTGTACCGGCATGTAACTATGTTTGTACATCTAAATATCAACATGTTTCAGTGTACCGGCATGTAACGTTGTCTGTACATCTAAATATCAACATGTTTCAGTGTACCGGCATGTAACGTTGTCTGTACATCTAAATACCGACATGTTTCAGTGTACCGGCATGTAACTATGTTTGTACATCTAAATATCAACATGTTTCAGTGTACCGGCATGTAACTATGTCTGTACATCTAAATACCGACATGTTTCAATGTACCGGCATGTAACTATGTTTGTACATCTAAATACCGACATGTTTCAATGTACCGGCATGTAACTATGTTTGTACATCTAAATATCAACATGTTTCAGTGTACCGGCATGTAACTATGTCTGTACATCTAAATACCGACATGTTTCAATGTACCGGCATGTAACTATGTTTGTACATCTAAATATCAACATGTTTCAGTGTACCGGCATGTAACGTTGTCTGTACATCTAAATACCAACATGTTTCAGTGTACCGGCATGTAACTATGTCTGTACATCTAAATACCAACATGTTTCAGTGTACCGGCATGTAACTATGTCTGTACATCTAAATACCGACATGTTTCAGTGTACCGGCATGTAACGTTGTTTGTACATCTAAATATCAACATGTTTCAGTGTACCGGCATGTAACGTTGTTTGTACATCTAAATATCAACATGTTTCAGTGTACCGGCATGTAACGTTGTTTGTACATCTAAATACCAACATGTTTCAATGTACCGGCATGTAACGTTGTTTGTACATCTAAATATCAACATGTTTCAGTGTACTAGCATGTAACGTTGTTTGTACATCTAAATACCGACATGTTTCGATGTACTAGCGGCATGTAACGTTGTCTGTACATCTAAATACCAACATGTTTCAGTGTACCGGCATGTAACTATGTCTGTACATCTAAATACCGACATGTTTCGATGTACTAGCATGTAACGTTGTCTGTACATCTAAATACCAACATGTTTCAGTGTACCGGCATGTAACTATGTCTGTACATCTAAATACCGACATGTTTCAGTGTACCGGCATGTAACGTTGTCTGTACATCTAAATATCAACATGTTTCAGTGTACCGGCATGTAACTATGTCTGTACATCTAAATACCGACATGTTTCAGTGTACCGGCATGTAACGTTGTCTGTACATCTAAATATCAACATGTTTCAGTGTACCGGCATGTAACGTTGTCTGTACATCTAAATACCAACATGTTTCAGTGTACCGGCATGTAACTATGTCTGTACATCTAAATACCGACATGTTTCAGTGTACCGGCATGTAACGTTGTCTGTACATCTAAATATCAACATGTTTCAGTGTACCGGCATGTAACTATGTCTGTACATCTAAATACCGACATGTTTCAGTGTACCGGCATGTAACGTTGTCTGTACATCTAAATACCAACATGTTTCAGTGTACCGGCATGTAACTATGTCTGTACATCTAAATACCGACATGTTTCAGTGTACCGGCATGTAACGTTGTCTGTACATCTAAATATCAACATGTTTCAGTGTACCGGCATGTAACTATGTTTGTACATCTGAATATCAACATGTTTCAGTGTACCGGCATGTAACTATGTTTGTACATCTAAATATCAACATGTTTCAGTGTACCGGCATGTAACTATGTCTGTACATCTAAATACCGACATGTTTCAATGTACCGGCATGTAACTATGTTTGTACATCTAAATACCGACATGTTTCAATGTACCGGCATGTAACTATGTTTGTACATCTAAATATCAACATGTTTCAGTGTACCGGCATGTAACTATGTCTGTACATCTAAATACCGACATGTTTCAATGTACCGGCATGTAACTATGTTTGTACATCTAAATATCAACATGTTTCAGTGTACCGGCATGTAACTATGTCTGTACATCTAAATATCAACATGTTTCAGTGTACCGGCATGTAACGTTGTCTGTACATCTAAATATCAACATGTTTCAGTGTACCGGCATGTAACGTTGTCTGTACATCTAAATACCGACATGTTTCAGTGTACCGGCATGTAACTATGTTTGTACATCTAAATATCAACATGTTTCAGTGTACCGGCATGTAACTATGTCTGTACATCTAAATACCGACATGTTTCAATGTACCGGCATGTAACTATGTTTGTACATCTAAATACCGACATGTTTCAATGTACCGGCATGTAACTATGTTTGTACATCTAAATATCAACATGTTTCAGTGTACCGGCATGTAACTATGTCTGTACATCTAAATACCGACATGTTTCAATGTACCGGCATGTAACTATGTTTGTACATCTAAATATCAACATGTTTCAGTGTACTAGCATGTAACTATGTCTGTACATCTAAATATCAACATGTTTCAGTGTACCGGCATGTAACTATGTTTGTACATCTAAATATCAACATGTTTCAGTGTACCGGCATGTAACTATGTCTGTACATCTAAATACCGACATGTTTCAGTGTACCGGCATGTAACGTTGTCTGTGTCTAAATATCAACATGTTTCAGTGTACCGGCATGTAACGTTGTCTGTACATCTAAATACCGACATGTTTCAGTGTACCGGCATGTAACTATGTCTGTACATCTAAATACCGACATGTTTCAATGTACTAGCATGTAACTATGTCTGTACATCTAAATATAAACATGTTTCAGTGTACCGGCATGTAACTATGTCTGTACATCTAAATATCAACATGTTTCGGTGTACTAGCATGTAACTATGTTTGTACATCTAAATACCGACATGTTTCGATGTGCTGGCATGTAACTATGTTTGTACATCTAAATATCAACATGTTTCAGTGTACCGGCATGTAACTATGTCTGTACATCTAAATACCGACATGTTTCAGTGTACCGGCATGTAACGTTGTCTGTACATCTAAATATCAACATGTTTCAGTGTACCGGCATGTAACGTTGTCTGTACATCTAAATACCGACATGTTTCAATGTACCGGCATGTAACTATGTTTGTACATCTAAATATCAACATGTTTCAGTGTACCGGCATGTAACTATGTTTGTACATCTAAATATCAACATGTTTCAGTGTACCGGCATGTAACGTTGTCTGTACATCTAAATATCAACATGTTTCAGTGTACCGGCATGTAACGTTGTCTGTACATCTAAATACCGACATGTTTCAGTGTACCGGCATGTAACTATGTTTGTACATCTAAATATCAACATGTTTCAGTGTACCGGCATGTAACTATGTCTGTACATCTAAATACCGACATGTTTCAATGTACCGGCATGTAACTATGTTTGTACATCTAAATACCGACATGTTTCAATGTACCGGCATGTAACTATGTTTGTACATCTAAATATCAACATGTTTCAGTGTACCGGCATGTAACTATGTCTGTACATCTAAATACCGACATGTTTCAATGTACCGGCATGTAACTATGTTTGTACATCTAAATATCAACATGTTTCAGTGTACCGGCATGTAACGTTGTCTGTACATCTAAATACCAACATGTTTCAGTGTACCAGCATGTAACTATGTCTGTACATCTAAATACCAACATGTTTCAGTGTACCGGCATGTAACTATGTCTGTACATCTAAATACCGACATGTTTCAGTGTACCGGCATGTAACGTTGTTTGTACATCTAAATATCAACATGTTTCAGTGTACCGGCATGTAACGTTGTTTGTACATCTAAATATCAACATGTTTCAGTGTACTAGCATGTAACGTTGTTTGTACATCTAAATACCAACATGTTTCAATGTACCGGCATGTAACGTTGTTTGTACATCTAAATATCAACATGTTTCAGTGTACTAGCATGTAACGTTGTTTGTACATCTAAATACCGACATGTTTCGATGTACTAGCGTGTAACGTTGTCTGTACATCTAAATACCAACATGTTTCAGTGTACCGGCATGTAACTATGTCTGTACATCTAAATACCGACATGTTTCGATGTACTAGCATGTAACGTTGTCTGTACATCTAAATACCAACATGTTTCAGTGTACCGGCATGTAACTATGTCTGTACATCTAAATACCGACATGTTTCAGTGTACCGGCATGTAACGTTGTCTGTACATCTAAATATCAACATGTTTCAGTGTACCGGCATGTAACTATGTCTGTACATCTAAATACCGACATGTTTCAGTGTACCGGCATGTAACGTTGTCTGTACATCTAAATATCAACATGTTTCAGTGTACCGGCATGTAACGTTGTCTGTACATCTAAATACCAACATGTTTCAGTGTACCGGCATGTAACTATGTCTGTACATCTAAATACCGACATGTTTCAGTGTACCGGCATGTAACGTTGTCTGTACATCTAAATATCAACATGTTTCAGTGTACCGGCATGTAACTATGTCTGTACATCTAAATACCGACATGTTTCAGTGTACCGGCATGTAACGTTGTCTGTACATCTAAATACCAACATGTTTCAGTGTACCGGCATGTAACTATGTCTGTACATCTAAATACCGACATGTTTCAGTGTACCGGCATGTAACGTTGTCTGTACATCTAAATATCAACATGTTTCAGTGTACCGGCATGTAACTATGTTTGTACATCTGAATATCAACATGTTTCAGTGTACCGGCATGTAACTATGTTTGTACATCTAAATATCAACATGTTTCAGTGTACCGGCATGTAACTATGTCTGTACATCTAAATACCGACATGTTTCAATGTACCGGCATGTAACTATGTTTGTACATCTAAATACCGACATGTTTCAATGTACCGGCATGTAACTATGTTTGTACATCTAAATATCAACATGTTTCAGTGTACCGGCATGTAACTATGTCTGTACATCTAAATACCGACATGTTTCAATGTACCGGCATGTAACTATGTTTGTACATCTAAATATCAACATGTTTCAGTGTACCGGCATGTAACTATGTCTGTACATCTAAATATCAACATGTTTCAGTGTACCGGCATGTAACGTTGTCTGTACATCTAAATATCAACATGTTTCAGTGTACCGGCATGTAACGTTGTCTGTACATCTAAATACCGACATGTTTCAGTGTACCGGCATGTAACTATGTTTGTACATCTAAATATCAACATGTTTCAGTGTACCGGCATGTAACTATGTCTGTACATCTAAATACCGACATGTTTCAATGTACCGGCATGTAACTATGTTTGTACATCTAAATACCGACATGTTTCAATGTACCGGCATGTAACTATGTTTGTACATCTAAATATCAACATGTTTCAGTGTACCGGCATGTAACTATGTCTGTACATCTAAATACCGACATGTTTCAATGTACCGGCATGTAACTATGTTTGTACATCTAAATATCAACATGTTTCAGTGTACTAGCATGTAACTATGTCTGTACATCTAAATATCAACATGTTTCAGTGTACCGGCATGTAACTATGTTTGTACATCTAAATATCAACATGTTTCAGTGTACCGGCATGTAACTATGTCTGTACATCTAAATACCGACATGTTTCAGTGTACCGGCATGTAACGTTGTCTGTACATCTAAATATCAACATGTTTCAGTGTACCGGCATGTAACGTTGTCTGTACATCTAAATACCGACATGTTTCAGTGTACCGGCATGTAACTATGTCTGTACATCTAAATACCGACATGTTTCAATGTACTAGCATGTAACTATGTCTGTACATCTAAATATAAACATGTTTCAGTGTACCGGCATGTAACTATGTCTGTACATCTAAATATCAACATGTTTCAGTGTACTAGCATGTAACTATGTTTGTACATCTAAATACCGACATGTTTCGATGTGCTGGCATGTAACTATGTTTGTACATCTAAATATCAACATGTTTCAGTGTACCGGCATGTAACTATGTCTGTACATCTAAATACCGACATGTTTCAGTGTACCGGCATGTAACGTTGTCTGTACATCTAAATATCAACATGTTTCAGTGTACCGGCATGTAACGTTGTCTGTACATCTAAATACCGACATGTTTCAGTGTACCGGCATGTAACTATGTCTGTACATCTAAATACCGACATGTTTCAATGTACTAGCATGTAACTATGTCTGTACATCTAAATATAAACATGTTTCAGTGTACCGGCATGTAACTATGTCTGTACATCTAAATATAAACATGTTTCAGTGTACTAGCATGTAACTATGTTTGTACATCTAAATATCAACATGTTTCAGTGTACCGGCATGTAACTATGTTTGTACATCTAAATATAAACATGTTTCAGTGTACCGGCATGTAACTATGTCTGTACATCTAAATACCGACATGTTTCAGTGTACCGGCATGTAACTATGTTTGTACATCTAAATATCAACATGTTTCAGTGTACCGGCATGTAACTATGTTTGTACATCTAAATATAAACATGTTTCAGTGTACCGGCATGTAACTATGTCTGTACATCTAAATACCGACATGTTTCAGTGTACCGGCATGTAACTATGTTTGTACATCTAAATATCAACATGTTTCAGTGTACCGGCATGTAACTATGTTTGTACATCTAAATATAAACATGTTTCAGTGTACCGGCATGTAACTATGTCTGTACATCTAAATACCGACATGTTTCAGTGTACCGGCATGTAACTATGTCTGTACATCTAAATATAAACATGTTTCAGTGTACTAGCATGTAACTATGTCTGTACATCTAAATATAAACATGTTTCAGTGTACTAGCATGTAACTATGTCTGTACATCTAAATATCAACATGTTTCAGTGTACTAGCATGTAACTATGTCTGTACATCTAAATATAAACATGTTTCAGTGTACTAGCATGTAACTATGTTTGTACATCTAAATATAAACATGTTTCAGTGTACTAGCATGTAACTATGTCTGTACATCTAAATATCAACATGTTTCAGTGTACTAGCATGTAACTATGTTTGTACATCTAAATACCAACATGTTTCGATGTACTAGCATGTAACTATGTCTGTACATCTAAATACCAACATGTTTCGATGTACCGGCATGTAACTATGTTTGTACATCTAAATACCAACATGTTTCGATGTACTAGCATGTAACTATGTCTGTACATCTAAATACCAACATGTTTCGATGTACTAGCATGTAACTATGTTTGTACATCTAAATACCAACATGTTTCGATGTACTAGCATGTAACTATGTCTGTACATCTAAATACCGACATGTTTCGATGTACTAGCATGTAACTATGTCTGTACATCTAAATACCAACATGTTTCAGTGTACCGGCATGTAACGTTGTCTGTACATCTAAATACCGACATGTTTCAGTGTACCGGCATGTAACTATGTCTGTACATCTAAATACCGACATGTTTCGATGTGCTGGCAAATAGCGATGCGATGTTCTCTACCTCTAAAAGTGAAGTTGTTTCGGTTTCCTTGGTATTCCATGTTCGTTAAATGTCAACATGCTTCAATGTATATGGTGCGAAGTGTTATAGTTTTCAATATTAAAACACTTCCGTATATTGGAATATCTCCATTTGTTTTGTCTCTAAATATAAATGTTTAAATTATTCGCAGTTGTACGATGTGTTATATGTATCTGAATATCAAGGTTTTTAATTTTTCGCAATGTAACGACGTGTTATATGTACCTGAATATCAAAGTGTGCCAGTTTCGGAATGTTAGGGTGTTTTTCATCTAGGAATATGACACAGTTTTGTGTTATGATGTGTTATATAAACATATTGATTTATCGGCATTAGAATTATAAATAGGCAGATTAAGTGCCCTATATACTGATCATGTTGACTGTGTTTCAACTATCTAAGAAGATACTACAAATGTTTCTTTATTCTAATAAGTGCTTTGTGCAGAGTGACAAAAGCGAGATATTAAGTACAGACACTTCGACTTGAGTTCTTCTCAAGTCTTGTCTTATCTTTTGCGGAGGCCCGCCATGGTCAGGTGGTTAAGGCGCCCGACTCGCAATCTGAGAATCGCAGGTTCGAACCCACATAACTCTCAAACATGTTCGCTCTTTCAGCCGTGGTGACGTTATAATGGGAGGGTAATTCCACTATTCGTTGGCAAAAGAGAAGCTTAAGAGTTGTTGGTTTTTGATGAAGACTAGTTGCCTGTCATCTAATCTCACATTGCTAAATTAAGGACGACTAGCACATATAGTCCTCGTGTAACTCTGCGCGAAATTTAAAACAAACCAAACTCGGGTTTTGAGGTAATGAATGTTAACCTTAGCTTTATATTTCAAAGTAACGATGGAATTCGCAGAAAAACAATGCTTTTCTTCTTGGTAAGATTAAGAGATTGCTTTTAAAAAATTATAAATGACTTCACTAAGAAAAATAACTGTTCATCTCACTGCTTTTTACTAAATTCTACTAAACAAAAACCTATTTGTCAAGTGATTCTGTTTTTATTAGACAACGGTCTCTGTGTTTTGTTCAATTAGATGTTTTGTGATTACGATTCATGTTCAGGATTTTCATAGTAAATTATCTCGACACTTGTTTATTTGAAGCCAAATTTCCACAATGGGGTAACTGAGAGCAACCCATCGCGAGCATCAGAGCCAGATTTCTGAAGTCATAAACCCACTATCCTACTGATGAGGCACCAGGGGACACACGTTAAAAGATTAGAAAGAGTTATTTTATATTTTGAAACTGTTCTTCTGTTAGAGATTTACAAAGAACAGTTACAATGAACTGAATGCATGATCCGGTATTTGAACAATAACAAAATCTATTATTAACTTGGATAAAGACGCCACAATGGATTTTCTGTTATTACTTTAGATACAGACATCACAGTAGATTCAACGTTGTTAATTTTGATAAAGATAGCACAGTGGATTCGATATTATTACTTTTGACAAAGACAGCACAGTGGAGTCGATGTTATTAATTTTGATAAAGACAGCACAGTGGAGTCGATGTTCTTAATTTCGATAAAGACAGCACAGTGGAGTCGATGTTATTACTTTAGAGAAAGACAGCACAGTGGAGTCGATGTTATTACTTTAGAGAACGACAGCACAGTGGAGTCGATGTTATTACATTAGAGAAAGACAGCACAGTGGAGTCGATGTTATTAATTTTTATTAAGACAGCACAGTGAAGTCGATGTTATTACTTTAGAGAAAGACAGCACAGTGGAGTCGATGTTATTACTTTAGAGAAAGACAGCACAGTGGAGTCGATGTTATTAATTTTGATAAAGACAGCACAGTGGAGTCGATGTTATTAATTTTGATAAAGATAGCACAGTGTAGTCGATGTTATTACATTAGAGAAAGACAGCACAGTGGAGTCAATGTTATTACTTTAGAGAAAGATAGCACAGTGGAGTCGATGTTATTACATTAGAGAAAGACAGCACAGTGGAGTCGATGTTATTAAT
This sequence comes from Tachypleus tridentatus, assembly GCF_004210375.1. Taxonomy (NCBI): domain Eukaryota; kingdom Metazoa; phylum Arthropoda; class Merostomata; order Xiphosura; family Limulidae; genus Tachypleus; species Tachypleus tridentatus. The sequence continues at coordinate 55,522,527 of NC_134829.1, read as the reverse complement.
TTTTATTAAGACAGCACAGTGAAGTCGATGTTATTACATTAGAAAGACAGCACAGTGGAGTCGATGTTATTACTTTAGAGAAAGACAGCACAGTGGAGTCGATGTTATTAATTTTGATAAAGACAGCACAGTGGAGTCGATGTTATTAATTTTGATAAAGATAGCACAGTGTAGTCGATGTTATTACATTAGAGAAAGACAGCACAGTGGAGTCAATGTTATTACTTTAGAGAAAGACAGCACAGTGGAGTCGATGCTATTACATTAGAGAAAGACAGCACAGTGGAGTCAATGTTATTTTTTTAGAGAAAGACAACACAGTGCATTCGATGTTATTACTTTAGAGAAAGACAGCACAGTGGAGTCGATGTTATTACTTTAGAGAAAGACAGCACAGTGGAGTCGATGTTATTACATTAGAGAAAGACAGCACAGTGAAGTCAATGTTATTTTTTTAGAGAAAGACAGCACAGTGCAGTCGATGTTATTACTTTAGAGAAAGACAGCACAGTGGAGTCAATATTATTACTTTAGAGAAAGACAGCACAGTGGAGTCGATGTTATTACATTAGAGAAAGACAGCACAGTGGAGTCGATGTTATTACTTTAGAGAAAGACAGCACAGTGGAGTCGATGTTATTACTTTAGAAAGACAGCACAGTGGAGTCGATGTTATTAATTTTGATAAAGACAGCACAGTGGAGTCGATGTTATTAATTTTGATAAAGATAGCACAGTGGAGTCAATGTTATTTTTTAAGAAAGACAGCACAGTGCAGTCGATGTTATTACTTTAGAAAAGACAGCACAGTGGAGTCAATATTATTACTTTAGAGAAAGACAGCACAGTGGAGTCGATGTTATTACATTAGAGAAAGACAGCACAGTGGAGTCAATGTTATTTTTTTAGAGAAAGACAACACAGTGGAGTCGATGTTATTAATTTTGATAAAGACAGCACAGTGAAGTCGATGTTTTTACTTTAGAGAAAGACAGCACAGTGGAGTCGATGTTATTAATTTTGATAAAGACAGCACAGTGGAGTCGATGTGATTACATTGAGAAAGACAGCACAGTGGAGTCGATGTTATTACATTAGAGAAAGACAGCACAGTGGAGTCGATGTTATTAATTTTGATAAAGACAGCACAGTGAAGTCGATGTTTTTTACTTTAGAGAAAGACAGCACAGTGGAGTCGATGTTGTTACATTAGAGAAAGACAGCACAGTGGAGTCGATGTTATTACTTTAGAAAAGACAGCACAGTGGAGTCGATGTTATTACATTAGAGAAAGACAGCACAGTGGAGTCGATGTTATTAATTTTGATAAAGATAGCACAGTGGAGTCAATGTTATTTTTTAGAGAAAGACAGCACAGTGCAGTCGATGTTATTACTTTAGAAAAGACAGCACAGTGGAGTCAATATTATTACTTTAGAGAAAGACAGCACAGTGGAGTCGATGTTATTACATTAGAGAAAGACAGCACAGTGGAGTCAATGTTATTTTTTAGAGAAAGACAGCACAGTGGAGTCGATGTTATTATTTTGATAAAGACAGCACAGTGAAGTCGATGTTTTTACTTTAGAGAAAGACAGCACAGTGGAGTCGATGTTATTAATTTGATAAAGACAGCACAGTGGAGTCGATGTGATTACATTAGAGAAAGACAGCACAGTGGAGTCGATGTTATTACTTTAGAGAAAGACAGCACAGTGGAGTTGATGTTATTACTTTAGAGAAAGACAGCACAGTGGAGTCGATGTTATTACATTAGAGAAAGACAGCACAGTGGAGTCGATGTTATTAATTTTGATAAAGACAGCACAGTGAAGTCGATGTTTTACTTTAGAGAAGACAGCACAGTGGAGTCGATGTTATTACTTTAGAGAAAGACAGCACAGTGGAGTCGATATTATTACATTAGAGAAAGACAGCACAGTGGAGTCGATGTTATTACTTTAGAGAAAGACAGCACAGTGGAGTCGATGTTATTACATAGAGAAAGACAGCACAGTGGAGTCGATGTTATTAATTTTGATAAAGACAGCACAGTGAAGTCGATGTTTTACTTTAGAGAAAGACAGCACAGTGGAGTCGATGTTATTAATTTTGATAAAGATAGCACAGTGGAGTCAATGTTATTTTTTTAGAGAAAGACAGCACAGTGCAGTCGATGTTATTACTTTAGAAAAAGACAGCACAGTGGAGTCAATATTATTACTTTAGAGAAAGACAGCACAGTGGAGTCGATGTTATTACATTAGAGAAAGACAGCACAGTGGAGTCAATGTTATTTTTTTTAGAGAGAAGACAACACAGTGGAGTCGATGTTATTAATTTTGATAAAGACAGCACAGTGAAGTCGATGTTTTACTTTAGAGAAAGACAGCACAGTGGAGTCGATTTATTAATTTTGATAAAGACAGCACAGTGGAGTCGATGTGATTACATTAGAGAAAGACAGCACAGTGGAGTCGATGTTATTACATTAGAAAAGACAGCACAGTGGAGTCGATGTTATTAATTTTGATAAAGACAGCACAGTGAAGTCGATGTTTTTACTTTAGAAAAGACAGCACAGTGGAGTCGATGTTGTTACATTAGAGAAAGACAGCACAGTGGAGTCGATGTTATTACTTTAGAGAAAGACAGCACAGTGGAGTCGATGTTATTACATTAGAGAAAGACAGCACAGTGGAGTCGATGTTATTAATTTTGATAAAGATAGCACAGTGGAGTCAATGTTATTTTTTTAGAGAAAGACAGCACAGTGCAGTCGATGTTATTACTTTAGAAAAAGACAGCACAGTGGAGTCAATATTATTACTTTAGAGAAAGACAGCACAGTGGAGTCGATGTTATTACATTAGAGAAAGACAGCACAGTGGAGTCAATGTTATTTTTTTAGAGAAAGACAGCACAGTGGAGTCGATGTTATTAATTTTGATAAAGACAGCACAGTGAAGTCGATGTTTTTACTTTAGAGAAAGACAGCACAGTGGAGTCGATGTTATTAATTTTGATAAAGACAGCACAGTGGAGTCGATGTGATTACATTAGAGAAAGACAGCACAGTGGAGTCGATGTTATTACTTTAGAGAAAGACAGCACAGTGGAGTTGATGTTATTACTTTAGAGAAAGACAGCACAGTGGAGTCGATGTTATTACATTAGAGAAAGACAGCACAGTGGAGTCGATGTTATTAATTTTGATAAAGACAGCACAGTGAAGTCGATGTTTTTACTTTAGAGAAAGACAGCACAGTGGAGTCGATGTTATTACTTTAGAGAAAGACAGCACAGTGGAGTCGATGTTGTTACATTAGAGAAAGACAGCACAGTGGAGTCGATGTTATTACTTTAGAGAAAGACAGCACAGTGGAGTCGATGTTATTACATTAGAAAGACAGCACAGTGGAGTCGATGTTATTAATTTTGATAAAGACAGCACAGTGAAGTCGATGTTTTTCTTTAGAGAAAAGACAGCACAGTGGAGTCGATGTTATTACTTTAGAGAAAGACAGCACAGTGGAGTCGATGTTGTTACATTAGAGAAAGACAGCACAGTGGAGTCGATGTTTTTACTTTAGAGAAAGACAGCACAGTGGAGTCGATGTTATTACTTTAGAGAAAGACAGCACAGTGGAGTCGATGTCGTTACATTAGAGAAAGACAGCACAGTGGAGTCGATGTTATTACTTTAGAGAAAGACAGCACAGTGAAGTCGATGTTTTTACTTTAAAGAAAGACAGCACAGTGAAGTCGATGTTATTAATTTTGATAAAGACAGCACAGTGGAGTCGATGTGATTACATTAGAGAAAGACAGCACAGTGGAGTCGATGTTATTACTTTAGAGAAAGACAGCACAGTGGAGTCGATGTTATTACTTTAGAGAAAGACAGCACAGTGGAGTCGATGTTATTACATTAGAGAAAGACAGCACAGTGGAGTCGATGTTATTAATTTTGATAAAGACAGCACAGTGAAGTCGATGTTATTAATTTTGATAAAGACAGCACAGTGAAGTCGATGTTTTTCTTTAGAGAAAGACAGCACAGTGGAGTCGATGTTATTACTTTAGAGAAAGACAGCACAGTGGAGTCGATGTTTTTACTTTAGAGAAAGACAGCACAGTGGAGTCGATGTTATTACTTTAGAGAAAGACAGCACAGTGGAGTCGATGTTGTTACATTAGAGAAAGACAGCACAGTGGAGTCGATGTTATTACTTTAGAGAAAGACAGCACAGTGGAGTCGATGTTATTACATTAGAGAAAGACAGCACAGTGGAGTCGATGTTATTAATTTTGATAAAGACAGCACAGTGAAGTCGATGTTTTTACTTTAGAGAAAGACAGCACAGTGGAGTCGATGTTATTAATTTTGATAAAGACAGCACAGTGGAGTCGATGTTATTAATTTTGATAAAGACAGCACAGTGGAGTCAATGTTATTTTTTTAGAGAAAGACAGCACAGTGCAGTCGATGTTATTACTTTAGAGAAAGACAGCACAGTGGAGTCATCAGTGATGTCGAGAAACCCACTTGTTGAGAAATTTATATGTAAAAACGGCTCGTTTGGGTTGAGAAAATATTTTACATAGAAGAGCGAACAACGTTTCGACCTTCTTCGGTCATCGTCAGGTTCAAAAAGAAAGAGGTAACTGACCGGAAGCTGACCACATGTTTGAAAGGGGTTGTGTAACTGAGTGTCGGAATGTAGAGGGGGGTGTTAGATGTTTGAATATATAATTTTATTTATTTTATTATATTAATATAAGTATAAAGGCGTTCCTTTATATTGGTTTATTTTGGGTTTAAGTTGTTGTATAAGTAAGGCTTCTTTAATTTTGCGTTTGTTTATGTTTGTTTCTTTATTTAGTATTTGAGTGTTTTCTATGGTTATGTTGTGTTTATTTGACTTGCAGTGTTCGAAAACGTGTGAAGGTGACTTTTTATGTTCTTTGAATCTGGTTTCCATTTTCTACTTGTTTCTCCAATATTGAAGTCGTGGCAGTTATCAGTTGGTGTGGTGTTTGTCAGTGTAGTTTTTACATAGTATAGACCTCAGTTTTGTGCCTGGTTTTTGAATAAATTTGGTATTAACTGGAATGTCATATTTTGTTTCCAGTTTTTGCCATATGTTGGTTATTTGTCTGCTAATGTCGGGAATATATGGTATGCAGCAGTTTATGGTTTCGTGATTTTTTGATTCGTGAGATATATCTACTTTTGTTGGTTGATTTTGCTTTCTGTCTAGGTGTGTGCGTATAATGTTTTTTACGATTTGTGGAAGAAACTTATTGATGTTGATGAAGTATTGTTTTATTTTGTCTAATTCATCGTTAATTTAATCTGGTGAGAATAGTTTTATGGCTTTGTTTATTTGGTTTCTTAGTATGTTGAGTTTTTGTTTTGTTTCATATGCTGAGTCCCAAGGAATGTATAGTCCAGTATGGGTGATTTTTCGGTGGATTTCTGTTTTGAATTGTGTGTCAGTTCTTGTAATTTTGAGGTTAAGAAATGATATTTGATTGCTTTCTTCCTGTTCACATGTGAAGTTAATGTTGGGATGTATAGAGTTAATGTGATTGAAAAAATTAAGTATGTGTTCTGTAGATTTGAATCCCGCAACCTTGTCATCTACATATCTGTACCAGTATAGTGGTGGATGTAATGCTGTGTTAATTGCTTGTGTTTCAACTTGTGTAATAAAAATATTGGCTAGAACTGGTGATACTGGGTTGCCCATGCTTAGGCCATTTGTTTGTATATAGTTTTGGTTGTTGAACATGAAGTTTGTCTTTATCGTGGTGAATTCTATTAGGGTTGCTAATTGGTTACTGGGAATTTCTATGGTTGGGTTAGGGTCTCGGATATAGAGTTCTAAGGCTATCTTGCAGGCTTCAGCGGTTTTGACTTCTGTAAAGAGGGATATAACATCGAAACTGGCCATTAAGGCTTTATGATTAAGTTGATTTAGATTAGACTTGAAATTAAAAGAGTCTTTGATGAATGAGCTGGCTGATGTTAGATATTTGGAGAATGCCCATGCTATGTATTTACCAAGATTGTAATTAAACGATTCATATGTGGACATTATTGGTCGTAATGGACAATCTGGTTTATGAGGTTTGGGGATGCCGTATATTTGCGGTGTGCGTGAGTCGGTTTTACGTAGGTAGGAATAAAGTGTTTGTGAAATTGTGTTGGCTTTTTTCATTTGTAGTAGTAATTTGTTCAGTTGCGTCTCGTGTGTCTTTGTTGGATTTGTGTGTGTTGGTTTAAATTTGTTCGTGTCTGATAGGATGTTCTTCATTTTTTGGATGTATTCATTCATGTTCATTATGACTATAGCGTTACCTTTATCTGCTTTTAGAATTTTTATGTTTTTGTCTTGTTTTAGGTTTTAATGGAAAACCTAAAAATTCTTTTGTAAAGAGCAGAACAAGAGTTTCGGGCATGTTGTGTTGATTAGTTGCTTTCCCTCTAGTTAATTACTCCAAAACGAGGGACGGCTAGCACAGATAGCTTTCGAGCAGCTTTGCAAACAATTGAAAAGAGACTATGTATCAGAAAAATAAAAGTCCATATTTTAGCATTTTAAGAACCGAAACATACCGTTGACCCACTTGCTGACTCGTGCACAGATGGGTAGAGTATTATCTTTGATATTACTGAAAGTTTAGACAGCAGTTCACGGTTACTGTACTATTTCTCTTGCCTTTGACAGAACAATAAATATTTTCTCTGCCTATAATATTGTGATTACATCTGAGTAACAACCGGAAACTTCTATCAATGTTGGAGCTACAGAAGACAGGTCCTTATCACAGTGTTATATCTTATAGTATTAGTTGTGTTTTCCTGTTTAATACAGTGTTGAACGCACGCATCTACTAAGTACAACCTTGAAAGTGAGTTAGATCCCAAATTAAGAGTAATATTTCTCGTGGTAACAATAGAATTGTGTAATAAAATCAAGCTAACTAGACTGACGTACGTTTTTAGCTAGCGATTCTTCTGAGCCCACTATTTGAAGTAAGACAAACTGGTTATTTTAAGAATAATGTATACTTGTTACTGAGAACAAATTTAAACAATATGCTGTGTTGTGCCCACCATTAATATTTGTTTAATGTTATAAATATTCAGACGTTGCTGCTGAGCTACCGGGGGACGAAATAATGGGTAAGGAATTGTTCTGGGGGACTCCACTTCTGTTATTCTGGGGGAACTCTCATACGAAACTAAATAACCTAATTTGGCTTAGTGTTATATACAGTTGTTTTTTTATTTTCGCTCAAAGCTACACGAGGGCTATCTGCGCAAGCCGTCCCTAATTTAGCAGTGTAAGACTAGAGGAAATGCAGCTAGTCATCATCACCCACCGCCAACTCTTGGGCTACTCTTTTACCAACGAGTAGTGGGAATGACCGTAACATTATAACGCCTCTACGGCTGAAAGGACGAGCATGTTTGATGCGACGTATATACAGTTTTTATCAGAATTTTTAAACTATTTACAAAGAAACAAGCACGAAACTAAATGATCTAGATTAGGTTAGGATTTTGTGTTCCTTTCCATAATACTGATTTTTTTTGCATCAGGATTATGAGAAAAGGTAGCTAGCTACTGTAATTTTGAGCTGACAGACTAAAGAATAGATTATAAATCAAAAGTGTACGCCGCCATTTCTTTGGTTACTCTATTCGATCGTAACTCTGATAATGTCTTCAAAATATGAAGCACAATTTGTTTTTGCGGCATTCATGATGCAAACCTTAGAAATTCGGACCCAAAGACTAGCACTAGGTAACACCACTTATTTATGAAACATATTCATTATATATATTTATAGATAGCTGAACAACCTTAGTTAGGTGTGAATTATTATTTGTTGCAGTATTCAAAGTGTTTATAAAGAAACCAAAAATAAATAACCTAAACGTGGATTGGGTATTTATGCAATTCTTGACATAGAATTTCACGCGGTAACAGAATTAGAAAACCCAGGGAACGTGAATTGAGCGAGTGAACAAAAACAACAACAACAAAATGCATTATTACTTTAGATAAAGGAAGGCCCGGCACGCATTAAGGCGTGCGACTCGTAATCCGAGGGTCGCGGGTTAGCATCCCCGTCGCGCCAAACATGCTCCCCTTTTCAGCTGTGAGGGGCGTTATAATGTGACGGTCAATCCCACTATTCGTTGGTAAAAGAGTAGCCCAAGAGTTGGTGGTGGGTGGTGATGACTAGCTGCCTTCCCTCTAGTCTTACACTGCTAAATTAGGGACGGCTAGCACAGATAGCCCTCGAGTAGCTTTGTGCGAAATTCCAAAACAAACAAACAGATAAAGGAAACAAACTAGGTTAGATCCTTTCTTTTTTAAATCATTTTTTTCGAACAGAGATATACGCTCTGTTGAAGCTCAGTGGCACAGCGGTAAGTCTGCGGACTTACAACACTAAAACGCGGGTTTTGGTTCCCCTGGTGGACAGAACATAGAAAGCCCATCGTGTAGTTTTGTTAATGTTTTGTACAGTAAAGTGAGAGATATACTTCTAGACAATATATAATCCTCTTTGTACACAGGGGTTTAATGTCCGAAACTCACCTTTGTACACTCTTACCTTCCTATCCATTGGGTCATTATTACGTATCGGTCAATCCCACTATTTCTATTGCTCTAATTGACAGTTGAATATTACCAAACAAATCGATCCAACCTTTGATTAGAATTTTATGCGGATGTCACAATACTTAAACTATTTATAATAAAAACCATATTTATACAAAATTACGTCACTTTACTTAAATTAGCAGCAAGAAGAGTTGTTTCATAACAAGATTAATTATTTTAATAAAACCCAAAACATTCTTGTATTTTGCGTAAAGTTTTCTTTACTATATTATTAGTGAATTATTAATAGTAGTATTAGGCTATGTTCTGCTCAATTTAAGCTTATTTTTTATAGTTGTTTCACGTGATGTCACTTGATGAGCGCGTGGCTTGATGTCTGGAATATTTTGTCCATTCAGTGTCGTGAATACTGGGACTGTTTTCGACGATGTCATGGAGAAGCACAGCAGGCACGTTGAAATTATAAAGTAAGTGACATTTCTGTGACACTTATGAAGTTATGTCTATCGTTAATTCTTAAATAGTGTGAGTAGAGAAGCTATTCAATTATATTAAAATGATTACGGGACCTAAACATGTCGTTACAGTACATTTCGCTTCACCTCGTCACATACTACTTGACGACATTGCATGATGACAATAACTTAGATCTGTAGTGTTATTTCTATTAAAAAAAAGTGCTTCATAAGACTGTATTGGCCAAAGCATACCATTGTTTCTTGCAAACCTTTCATATTCCATCTACTTTTCCAACTTCTGTTTCAAAATCCGACCGCACCTGCGTTTAGAGACTTAGTTTGTACGTTTTGGTATGGAATAGCGTGAATACTTGGTTTTTTTCTATACTTACTTGAAGTATGCAACGCTTGAGTTAATATGTCGTGAAAGCAACTTGTATACAACTGATTTGTGACTCCTTCTTAGACAGAGATCCTTTACAGTATGTTAGGCACTACTGCATAGGGACAGCTTTCATGACTGAAACTTGTGTTATCTGTTACAAGCTGTCGCACTTTCTGTATCATAGCTGGATGCGACTTCTTACAGATCATTTTTTGCATGATTCTTGACTACTAAGATGATCCATAATCCTTTGTCTTCCAGTGCCATTAAGAACACATCTTTACGATTTGGGTGTATGAATATTTTGTGTTGGAAAGAGCATTTTTTTGGTGGTGTCACTCTATCTACGTAACGCCAAAAATTGTCAAAATGTAGTTCTTATACATCGCGACTTGCTGATTCACGATTCCAAAATCGTTTTATTATCACGTAGAATTCATGTTTGTATTATAATTATCTTGGCTGGATTCTGCATTATTTTGTCATCAAATTATACAAAATACGAGCTCAACGATAAAAAAAAATTTCAAAAGTACTTACAATGATTTTATTTGCCAGTCACACCAAACATGCTCATCCTTTTAGCCGTGGGGTCGTTATAATGTGACGGTCAATCCCACTATTAGTTGGTAAAAGAGTAGCCCAAGAGTTGGTTGTGGGTGGTGATGACTAACTGCCTTCCCTCTAGTCTTATACTGCTAAATTAGGGACAGCTAGCGCAGATAAAAAAAAAAACAATTGTAGTTTTCCAGAAAACTACAATGCTATCATAAGAAAAGCAAAAAATACCTCGTCTTGCTCGCCATGTTATTGACTGAAACGTTTATCTCCCTCCTGATTCTACAGAAACAGTTTCTTGGCAGTGTGTGCGAAAAACAAAGAACCTATTTAAAAATTAAATAATCTATAAGCATTTAGTAAATGAAAAGGATTGATTTTTGAAAGAAAGGCGGATAATTAGAGTTTTTAAATCGTGCAGTCTCTCATGTAACATGTAGGTTATATGGCCATTTCAGAGACACCTAAATTTAGCTAAAGCTAGGTATTATTCAGAACTGTTTACAAGAGAGAAGGCAAGCAGTTAGCAGTCCTACCTACTTGACTATTTTCAGTCGCATAGCGGAATTTTACTGTCACGTTTTTAACATTTCTACAGCTGAAATGGTGGAGGGTGTTCGGCTTCATACCGTGGATTTAAACTTTGGACTTTCTTTTCCGCAGTCTAACACGGCTACTACTGGTCTTGTCAGATGTCAACCACACCTGGGTTTTTCTAATGTGAAAGTGTAATAATAGGTAATCTGATATTGGACAGTACTCTAGCTTTATAGCACACTCAGTAAAAGCGTACAACCTTTCCACTCTTTTCACAAAATTGGGACCCACAGATAAAGAGACCAGAGCTCCAAATAACCAACAATACTAAAACTAAATGCTCGAAAGAAATACTGGACTATTCCTGGAAAAGCTTCAAATGATCAGGTTGTTAGGGGTCATTTGTATCGCAATCTGAGGGCCGCGGGTTGGAATCCCCAAACATGTTCGCACTTTCATCCGTGGAGGCATTATAACGCTACGGTCACTCCCACTATTCGTTGGTAAAAGAGTAGTCAAAGAGTTGGTGGTGGATAGTGACGACTAACCTCTCATCTTTTACTGCTAAATTAGGGATGGCTATAGTAGACAGTCCTCGTTTAGCCTTGCGCGGAACTCAAAACAAGTCAAAACCAAGGCTTCACAGTATGGAATCATTTTCTTTAAAATTTTGAACTTTATGTACTGGTCAGCAATGTAAACAAACTTGCTCAAATATTGATAGATATTTCTTGTTTGTGGGCTGATTAAAAACACTTAAGTTATTTCCATTTAATGTTAAAACAAATTAAAATATTCTTAGTATTAAGTTGCATAGCAGTATAGAGAAAAAGAACAAAACGTTTTGCCCAGCATGGCCAGGTGGTTAAGGCACTCGACTCGTAGTCTGAGAGTCGCGGGTTCAAATCTCCGTCACACCAAATATGCTCACCCTTTCAGAGGTGAGGTGTTATGATATGACGGTCACTCCCGCTATTATTTGGTAAATGAGCAGCCCAAAAGTTGGCAGTGTGTGGTGATGACTAGATGCCTTTCCTTTAACCTTGCGCTACTAAATTAGGGACGGCTAGCTCACATAACCTACGTGTAGCTTTCTGCGAAATTCAAAAGAAAACTTTTTTTTAAAATACACTGCGTAACACAAATTTTGTTTCTGGATAGTATGCGTTATTTCTTAATTGCTTATGTTGTAAAAGTACAGAAAATGGCCATTATTCCTTTCAGACTTTGCTTTTGTGACCTGGATAATGAAATTTAGAAATTAACCTATTTTCTATGTAAAAACGGGCAAATTTGCACATTTTCATTTACATAATAAAACAACATATGAATCAAGATTTACATGTATTTATACTAAAGTTATACAAAAATGAACAAAAATGTTTAGAAGTGAGTACTTTTTTGAGATTTGCGACTCTGATGTAAATCACTTTCACGTATCAGTCCCCAAATATAGTCTCCCATCATGTTTTCTTTATACGCTTTTTGGTAGCGGCGTTCAAAATCCAGTATATCTTAGTGGAAGCGTTCGTCTTGCTCCTCTGAGTATACTCCAACATTCTCCTTGAATTTATCATGATGAGCGTCAAGGATATGGACTTTCAGGGACATCCTACAGCCCATTTTGCCTTAGTTCTTCACCAGAGCCTCAACCAGAGGTGCACCGAATGAGCCTGGGGAAGAGACGGATATTTATTACCGTTATAGGGCAGCACAGCTTTGAGGCTTCTGGATGAACTATCAATTAAGAGGCGTCACTCATTCGGGTTACAGGCAATTCCAATTGCCTTACACAGACCGGATACATTGTGGCAGAAGCAGAGCCCATCTTGACGAGTGAAGAAGCTTAAAAAATGTTGGTGATGCTTCCTCTGATTTGCGAGTTGCACACTTTCACCTAACAAATCCCACTCCTTGAGCTTATATGTCAAAAGTTCGACTTTGTTAGACCGAGATCTATGATCAAGTCATTGAGGTATCTTTGGTTGGGGTAGTATGGGTTTCTCTCAACAGCTGCACCTCTGAAATTGTAATCTGGATCTCCAACGTCTCTCTCCTCTTCTTATTCGCTGCTCTCTTCTGAGGATAGCTGCTTTCTCTCTGACAAAGTGGGTACAGGGAGCTCAGGGCAGTGTGGCACTGGGGCGATGGATGATGAAAGATCCAGATACATGATAGCAGATGCATTCTTGCCAGCCCGACGTTTGGAAGTGTCCACCATGCAGAAGTAGCAGTTGCTTGAGTGGTCAGTGGGTTCACGCCAAATTCTTGAAACAGTGAACTTCATGGCTCTCTTTTCCTCTCTGTACCATCCTGCAAAAGAGCAAAATAAAACTGTTATTATGAAGAATAAATTTATTTCATCCACAACTAATGTGTAAGAGGTTCAAAATATTTTATATGTGATGTTTTTCTATACTATTGGAAATTTAAAAAATAAATGAAAATATATTTAAATTTTAAAAGGTATAAAATTTGTATAATATAAAATCTTACTATTCAAACAAGTAAAAATTGTTCGTCTTACCTTCTAGAGTTTTTTTTTTTGCAGTGCTCGCAGATAAAATGAGGTGCCTAATGTTTGTCTTGGTCCCTAACAGGCATGCCTTGTAGGCTTCACACGTTTTAGCAGATGCTGTCACAAAGTACTTTTTTGCTCTTGTTTTAATAAATTGGCCACATACATAGCATAATGTGTCTGGAGAATGGTTGCAGCTTCTTGATAGCATCTCTGATAAAATCAGATAGGTCTGTGTGTTCACTTAGGCAGCTAGAACTAACTGAAGTGGTGAGAGGTGAGCCCCTGTATATATATATATATTACTGTGGAAAGTTCTAGAAAATTCTGAAAGGTTTTTGAAAATTCTTGTAAGTTTGAGAAAATTCTCTATCAGCTACTCAGCACTGAATCTATCTGGAATATTCTGGAAAATGGGTAAATTTGAAAATTTCATTATCCAGGCCACAAAAGCAAACTTTGAAGAGAAAAATAGCTCTTTTTCCATTTACTTTAGATAAGCAACTGGGAAATAACACTTTCTGCCCAGGAACAAGAGAAGGTAAAAATGTTGTTACATAGTGTATTTGTTATTACCTCACAATGGAAACAAAATAACAGCTGTTGCATAGCGACAATTTTTTTCTGCATAACGAGTAAACGGAAGTGTTTTTTTTGTTGGTAAACTAATTGAATTTTCTATCGTTGATACAAAGAAAATTTGTGTAGTTTAGTTGTTGTTTTCTTTAACTTCGAGTGGCTCCCGTATGCTGACGTGAGAATTCCTTACATTATAGAAAAAACAACAACAAACAACATCCGTTGTTATTCCGTAATTGTTTTACTTACCAGGCTTAAGAACCGTGCTATTTATTCACTATGCTAATAAAAGTGATCCAAGCGTGACCGAGGTGGTTAACGTACTGACATGGGAATCCTACAGTCTTGAATTTAAGATGTGATGCAAATAAATAGAATTTATAGTCTCTGACCGACAATCAGTCTCGCTATTTGAGGCTTCATGCACCGGGACTGCAAGCGAGGTGGTCGTTTTCACTACAATTTTAAGATCAAACTTAGGGACGAATATGGCCGAAGTGGGTGTAGCTTGTGGTTAAAGATGTTATAATCGCAAGCTGCGGGATCGAAATCTGTCACCGAACATGCTCGCTCTTATAATGTAATGGTTAATTCAACTATTCCTTAGTAAAGGGTAACCCGAGAGTGGACGGTGGATGACATGTACTTTTGTAAGTTTGTTTTCAATTTCATCCAAAGCTACTCGAGGACTATCTGCGCTAGCCATCCCTAGTTTAGCAGTGTATGGCTAGAGGGAAGGCAGTTAGTCATCACCACCCACCACTAACTTTTGGGCTACTCTTTTACCAACGAATAGTGGGATTGACCGCAACATTATAATGCCCCCACGGCTGAAAGGGCGAGCATGTTTGGTACGACCGGGATTCGAACCCGCGACCGTCAGATTACGAGTCGATCGCCTTAACCCACCTGACCAGCATGTAATTTCGTGAATTTAAACAATCAAATAAGTCTAAACTGTAATGATCTTAGGAGGGCAGTTCAATCCAGAGTATACATTAGGTTTCGTTCAGTGGACAAACAAGTTAATAAAGAAAAATGTCTTATTATGGTCGACATAAATGCAAAGTAGGTAATTAAGTAATTTACAGATGGTGGCGTAAGGACTATGAAACGTGTGTAGTTATTTTAAACCTGGTCCCTGTCTTTGATGAATTATTGGTTGAACAGTTATTATAGTGTTGTACTCCTTTCAACTGTGTGTCTTTACGTAATTATTCTTGAAAATCTATTCACAAAAACCTAGGGAAAAGTACTGTTTGACTCATAACTGTACTTACAGAAGAGTCTTAAAATGACCTCTCTTGAAATATGCAAAGGTAACTGAAATACCTTCATCACAAAAAAAAAATTCTTTATATGAGTATGGTGAACAATTTGATTTCAGATATTCAGTTTTTCTCAAATGAAAAGAAAAAAAATTCCAATCGTCTTCAGACGACGATTTCGGAGAAATGCAGGAGCCGTTATTGTTAAGATGATACTTCTTCAGGTATGAAAATTCAACATTTCTTTACTGACGATTTTGACCTAATGTTTGTTTTGTTTTATGAATTTCGCACTCGAGGGCTATCTGCGCTAGCCGTCCCTAATGTAGCAGTATAAGACAAGAGGGAAGGCAGCTAGTCATCACCACCCACCGCCAGCTCTTGGGTTACTCTTTTACCAACGAATAGTGGGATTGACCTTCACATTATAACGCCCCCACGGCTGAAGGGGCGAGCATGTTTGGCGCGACGGGGATGCGAACTCGCGATCCTCAGATTACGAGTCGCACGCCTTAACACGCTTGGCCATGCCAGGCCATTGACCTGATGAAAAACCGACTATTCTTAAAGTGTAATTAGTCAAATGAAAAGCCCTTCTTGCTCAGATGGTGATTGTGACCAAATGGAAAAAAAAAAACATTCATATTCAGGCGATGATTCTGAGGAGATGAAAAATCAATTAGTCTTTACTGTGACCGACTGGCGAAGTCATAAGTTTTTATGTGGTTTTGTTGCACCCAAGGAAAACAGTTTTCATGTATGAGTAAAGATTCTTTTCAAATTAAGAGATCATTCGGATTTAGTATGTGATATTGGCCACATACATCTTCAGGTGACGATTCTGACCAAATTGAGAACCCATTCGTTTCATATGATAAATCTGACCAAATAAAAACCTGGTTCGTATTCAGATTGCGATTTTGTAATTTTTTTCTCCAAGTAATGAATTTGGCTGAATGAAAAATCGTATTGCAAATGTTTGGTCACACTTGAAACTTTCACACGGAAGGTTGAAGACAAGTGCTAAGTTACTATTATAATTGTTCTAGTCACTCTGAGGTTCTCAGAGTTTACATACTTGTTTCAGATAACATCGATTATTTAGGAGAACAGAATTTAATTAAAAACAATCGTTCTGGAGTAGAACACAGACACATTTCAGAAAGTAAAACAAATATACTAGGTTTCGGCCCCACAAAACAGCTGTGCGCCCTATGCAGATTTTATAGGACAAGTCCATTCCAAAACTCGTTGCTAAGCAAGAAGAAAGGGTGGAACCGGTAAAACGAATGACGGATGAGTTTAATTGCCTACATGGCAAAACTTCTGCAATTAAAACCTGCTGTTGACCACAAGACACCTGGAAAGTGGACGGGCTTGCAGCCCCACAGCTTCCAGGTCGATGTCTCCTTGCGGCCGCTGAAAAGTGTAATCCACCAATTGTTTTTCTCACGGGAAGAAGGAAGTACCAACTTTTTAACTGATGCAATCCTAGCGGTAGTGTCCGGAAGTTAGATCTGAAAAGGGTAAATGTCTTGTAAAAAAAAAATCAAAGTTAAAAAAAGTAAAGAATGAATGTTGTTCCACCGCGTCTCAACTACCAGTTCATAGCATTTGTTTCTTGCTGACTTTGATAAAGTACTCTGATTCTTATCTTCCCCTTAACTCTAACAGATGCAAGCTACGTGAAGTCGGAAAAAGATAGTTACGAAAATTGTCTTTCAATTTATCAGTCTATTTAGTTATCTGTCTGCATGTTTGTTCGTCAGTCCGTCTCAAATGAAAGTCGTATAAGGCAACAACTTATCTTGAGATACATTGTATTGAAGTAAAACAAAATGAGGGGGGGGGACACTTAACATCATTTCGTTTCCAGTTATTTATCATCTCTTAGCAGCAATAAACCTCATACAGCGTCCGTTTGAAGATTGTATTCATACACAATTTTCCGCTCGGCTAGGTTTACGAAACACTCACATGACAATTGTGTTCCTTTAGTTTTATAGTTGAATTATTTCTTTCTGTAAGAACGGATTTTCTTTGATTAAAATATCCGTTTGTCAGTCTGTATTTCATAACACGAATTCCACAGCCATATTATTTCAAGTCATAGGAGGTGAGACGAGACAACATTTACGAAGTCAGTTGTATCAGGTGATAGCTGAACGTTGCTTTCTTGGACATTCTTTTGTAACACGGTTATCCCATTTAGTGGCAATACTCAATTTGTGTGATCGACGTTACAAGTCACGCAACGTGCTTAAGAAGTCACGCATGGCTGGTAGGTAACAATAAATATAGATTAGCAGAAAAATATGAAATCAAACCTGTTTGACGGTAATAGA